>NC_047505.1:32477114-32602114 GCF_902827115.2 Pseudochaenichthys georgianus
GTCGTAGAACAATATGCTAAGGTGGTTTTTTTCTGGATCTGTGGATGTTGTGTAATGAAGTTACCAGATGCTCCGAAATGTCAGTGAGCACTTCCTGCTCTGAGAGAGAGAGAGAGAGGGAGAGAGAGAGGGACGCCATATGCTACTTTCTCTTCTGTTTGAAACATTACTTATTCTGAGCTTGATGGGAGACATAAAGACTACAAGAACACTGTGAATGCATGTGGGAAACATGCATGCATTGACTACACACACACACACACACACACACACACACACACACACACACACACACACACACACACACACACACACACACACACAACATACTTTCCTTATCCTCTGGGGTGAAATATAACCTGCATTCAGGCCACATTTTCCATCACATACACTGTGGGCTGCTGCTGGTATATTCTACATTTGTTGTAATTTTGTGTGCATGAGGTCCCATAGACTTGGAGTGCACCATATGCTTTAGCATATTCTTCGCAGCGACGCCTCTTTTACTCACCCTTTAGATTTATGCCCAGAACAGATGGCGTGTAAGAAGGGGATCTGAGTTCAAGAGGCCCTCTAATGCAACTAATAATGTGCATAATCCTTAAGATAAGGATTTGTGTACATGTGGGAGGAAGAGGGTTGATGTGCTGTTCATTGTGCACTTATCCATGTGCAATAAACAGGTTGTGTAGAATGTTGACATAAAATCATTACCTACAGGATTATCCGGTGTGGTGCTTTACCATCCCCTGCCTCCCCCCCAGGCGGCCTGACACCTGCTGCACAGGGACTTGGGGAAAGCAATCGGCTTACTTCAACAGACATGACCTCAACCCATGCAGCCCTCCACTCCTGTTTGGGTGTAACCTTTTTGGATGTATTACTATCTAACTACACGATCTAATGACGCTGCAGCAGCTGCACAAAATACAGCTTTTGTCTTAATGGTGGCCCGCCCAGTGGATTTGCTGTCTATTGTCTTTAGTGTATTTCTGGTAATGTTAGTGCAGGACATGTCGTGTACATGTATTACTATCTTTGGATCTTTAGGTTTCTCTGTGGCAGAGCCAGATATTTGAAAGAATGGACAAAGAGTCTGTCACAAACAGGAGAGTCCTCCACTGACAGGTCACCAGTAGCAGTCAGCACACAACAGTTTGTCTGTCAGAAACAGTACACTCTGCTCATTAAGACGGATAAATAGGGCTGTCTATTGAGCTGCTGAGAGCTCAGGGAGGGGAGGAGGGGGTTTCTGCTAATGAGGCTGTTTGGGTTTGTGCTCAAATACATTTATTCTGTGAAGCAATGAGATGCTATTAGCTGTGGGGATTCAGACAAATCTATATTGGGTTTCACAAACCATCTCATTGTTTGGATTTTAAGTCAGGATTTCAACTTTTCATAGAAACACGTATGACCAGTCTCTAAATACAAGGCACAGTATTTGCAAATCATTGCACTTCCTACATCTTCTCAATGAGAGTCCACACACACTTACACAGATCTAAGCAGTGTGACAGCTCTCATTTCATTTCCATGTCAAAAGCAGCTCAGAACAAAGCTTTGCATGGAGAGTAGATAGACCAATGCTGTGTGTGCTTGTCTGGTATGTTTGTTTGAGGCTGCGGCCCCACGAGGACGAATTCGGCCGTTTGCGTTACTGTTTAGTGTCATATAGACCGTTCGGCCACACGAGGACGACCGAATACGGCACTAAACGACTGAGGAAACGATAACGGGTCCCAAGGTGGATAGAAAGGCATACGCCACTCTCTGGGGGGTCAAACGGCTCCGTATGTGCGCCCTATCCGAACATTTTCAGATCACTGATAGTGATTGCGCAATAGCCCCGCCTCTCCCCACCTCTTCTGCTCACCTCCGCTTACCCCGCGCCAGTGCTGAAGTGTTTCGCCACCAACAACAACAACAATGGCGGATCGCAGAGTTGCTATCGTGCTCCGGACGCTATTGACCATGCTACAGTTGTTTGTGCAACATCTACAGCAATAATGATGAGGCAATAGCCCCGCCTCTCCCCACCTCTGCTGCTCACCCCCGCGTCAAAGTAAACACTGAATTCAGATTATTTATCTTTCTCTCGCGAGTGAAGTCTAATCTGACTGGACGGAGACACGCAGCTCTGCTCACCTGCAGCTCCTCCCGCTGCAGCAAAACACACACTTCAAGTCAGATCATCACCCTTAGCTATTTTAATTACCTCTCAAACTCCCTAAACTAGTTATAAATATGTTTATTTTTACTGTCGGCCAGGTCACTCATTACTGGATCAGATGCTGCATGAGACAGACACTGACGCTGTCCGAAGAGAGGGAGGAAAAAGAGAGGCTCCGCTCCGTGTATTTTATTATTATATTATATAGAGTCGTTATTCATTTGTTTTAAAGCTCAATAAATAACAAAGAAGACCTTTGACCGGCACTTTTATCATTTTGTCCGGAAGATTTAAACTTTAATACACGTTGACTGGCGAAAAACTCTGCCCGGTTCCCTCGGCCCCCACCGCGGAGAATAAACAGAAGGGCAACCATGACAACCATGCTTCTTCGCTGCTTTTGTGGAGGAAGTTACAGCGCCACGTACAGGCTCCTGCATATGTACTGCAGCTTCTCCAGCGGTTGGAGCTAAACGGAGCGGTCTCGTGTGGGCAGACACTATCCGGATAACTATTGCATGTGGACGGAAGCCATTTGCGATTGCGTTTACGTTAATCCTATGCGTTTAGCCGTTTTCGTCCCCGTGTGGCCGCAGCCTGAATCACTACTATTGTGAAGCCATTTTTGTTCGGATGAAAAACATTTCTAAGGCTTTAAAGATTATTTTTAGACTGGGCTTATGTTGGAGCCATCTATTTATGTGTGCATTTTTACAATGCATATCGTTCTGTCCTGTATGAACTTGGTTTTTGGAGTAAGGTGTTCCATTGATACATTTATTTGAAACACTTGGTGCATTGCATAGTTTTAATCCTAGTGCTGATGCTTCCCAATTCTCAGTTATTCCTCCTTCCTTTCTGTGTCATCTGACATGTTGCTTTTATACATTACTGTTGCTCTCCCCTATTCCCATGTCTGTTACCTCCCACATATAACAGCCATGTGACCATCTCTCTCAAGTCTTTTTTCTCTCACTGCCCCCTGAAATTCTTGAAATAACCTGATGGCATCCCTAAACCCATACCTGCATAATTCCCTTGACTTTGTGTCCCTGATGAAACGTAAGAAGTGTATTTCAAAGAGGTTGGAACTCTGGTTTATAGATTTGTGGGTCTTGAAGTTTTGTAAATGGAGCTTAGCTTTTGTAAATGGAGCAAAGCTGCCTGGAGTAATAGCCTTCGCATAATGTAAAAGTCCCTCACTTCAGCCCGGGGTTCTTATTCATTTTAACATAATATATACGTAAAAATGAAAACAAGCCACAATTGTATTATTATATATTCTATGGAAAAAAGTAGTAACCGAGATTGAAACCCTGCAACCTTGAATATGTCAAGTCATCAAAGCAACCTGGAGCATACAGACTTAAGTGTCAGGCTGATAGAGAAGAAGCAGTGAATGTTGTAGACTGTACATGAATGAAATGACTACAGCAGTTTATTGAAAACATTAGACTGGCTTAACAGGAATTGTAACACATACCTGTCAGATTGTTCCGTCTGTCTTTAGAGAAAGTGTGTTTCTACCAAATGATTGATGAACTTCCTCAATCTTTTGCTTTTTAGACTGTTACCAGCATTTTGTTTTTTGTATGCGGCAGTTTAAATCAGACATTACTGTAAGACTTGCTTTGCATGAAATTACTCTAATGCTAAAGGAAAGATAAACACAGATAAGACAAAAGACCAAGCAGATCTGGTCTAAACTGGTTTTAATTCAGCAGCGTCAGGTCAGTGATTAGTCTCAGTGAGTTTCTCCTGGTTCTGTTATGTCTCTGGTTTTTAGACCGCTCCAAGCCAATCGGTAATCTGTGTGTGGTTATTTTCGGGGTCTGGATGGCAAGAGGAACACCTAAATAGCAGAATTCTTCCCATACTGTGGTTTGTTGATGGCTATTGGCCGGAGGGAGGCATCTTCACAGGCTGCCAGGACTGGGACTCTTGAGATGGGCTTATGGCCTCCGGTCTATTCATAGGACAATCACTTCATCATCTGGAAACCTTGGAATTTCAGCACAAATAGACTCATAAAGTTAAAGAAAAATGGTTTGACCTACATGCTGAGGAGCACTTTTACCAAGAAGCATTTACTTAGTGACATTTTCATTATGCATTGAAGAAAATATGACATATGACCCTTTTTTTTGCCATATTGTAGTTCCGAGGATGACTTAGCTCTGACGACGATATATCCAGATACCATTAATACAAATCGATGCAAAAGGTTTGACTGATATAACAGGCATTAAGAGAGACTGACATTTAAAAAACACAATAAACAGAATACTTAACATGCCCTTCTACTTTTCTTCTTCACCTCAGGTCCTATCACTGATTGGATTCATCTGCATAGAGACTATCATGATGTGTTCTCCCTGCGGGGGGGTCTACTTCTTCGAGTTTGTCAGCTGCAGTTGCTTCGTGGTGACCGGAGTCCTCCTCCTCATCTTCTGCCTCAACCTGCACACCAAGGTGCCCCACGTCAACTGGAGCCTCACGGTAGGTACACACAGACGTGATGTGTGATAGGACCAGACTATATGACTCAGTTTAGAATAAAAGGTACTTAAAACCCCTTGTATGAGACAAAATGTCAGCCCTCTATGCCACATTGGTTTTGGACATGTGCAATATTAAACTAAGAACCTAGTATCTATTTCCGACCAAATCTAAAAAAGCTTTAATTGGACTGCTCGAGTCTTGCGTTACCTATCGGACGCAGCACAAGCTGGTTGTACCAGTAAATTGTGAAGCTTATTAGAGTATAAAACTGTTTGGGAGGGGAACAGCTTCAGTGTTACCACCAGGATGTTGCATTGTCAGCTGTAAGCAAATGTGGTGGTGGGTGTTCTCCAGCAGATACTGGTTGCCTTTCAGTATTTGCCTGCATACACACGTTGGTGTTTTCTGAGCGGCAGCCAAGTATCCTTTGCAGAAGAGAGTGGAAAAAGTGATTTTCCAGAGGCCACACAGCGTAGATTATTGTAGTATGTACGCTGTGGATGTTAAGCCAGATGTCCAAATCCAACCATAGCTATCAGATTGCTTTATGGCATCCGTGGTACAGTATTCCACCTCATACAGAAAGAGAGGTGCCTTTGGATTCTACTTTTGCCAGAAAGACATCAAATGAAAGCTTTTCACAGTCTCGGAGTGGGAGTCCATATAATCAAAAATCCTACTGTTCGTACTTTTTCTTAGACATTCTAGTAATTTTCTGCTGAGGCATTTCTCAGGTTGCCTCTGATTTTCTAATGATCTTCCTCTCATGTGATGAGCAGTCTAGAAATATGTAATTAACACATATTATTTGTAGGCAGAGGCATGTTGAGAAGTGAGTTTGGTTGTGCATCGCCTTAAGGCCCGGACACACCAATCTGACAACAAAGAACTGACACAGTCGGACCACAACAGACTGTTGTGTCGCCTCACGTCTCTGCGTCTTTGCCATGTTTCGCACTGGAGCACACCGCAAAGATTTCAGCCGACGGCCAAGAAGCACGTACGAACTGCGCATGCGTGAGTGGCAATAACTCTCCTTACCAGCAGGCGGCGGTAGTGTGTATTCGTCATTCAAAGGAGACAACAACCGGAAGACAGACTACGTATACACCGAGAGAAGAAGAACAGACAGCGTGATATAAACAAACAACAAATAGCGTGTGCGTTCCATTTTCACTCAACAGCGAGAAGCTCATGGGGCTTTCCCGAACCTGTGTCGAGAGCTGGAGTTAAATGAAATCTCAGATTTGCCTTCTTAATAGTTTGTTTGGGTCCCTCACTTCTTTTTCGCTTCTCATGCACTGATTCGCTAGCTAAACAGCCAATCAGAGTGATTTCTTTTGCCGACTGCCTTTGGCCTGAATCGGCAGGTTTTCGGCCGAAAAGGCGTCGGTACGCCTGAAAAGACCCGACGGTGCGGGACCAGTGGCGGACTGGCCATCGGGACGTTCGGGACTAATCCTGATGGGCCGGTACCGAAGTGGGCCGGTCAGGCCACTCGGCCCACTCCGATCGGGCCACTAGGTCCACCGTTTCCCCGCAGCGAGGCTCCCCCCCCGTTGACAGTTTGGGCTGGGCTGTGTGAGATTCCCGGGCTGATTTTTAGTCCCAGTCCGCCCCTGTGCAGGACACACCAATCTGAGTAGGGCGTGTCGACGTTCATCGTCGGCCTGACGCCCACCGACGCCAATAATCGGCCTGGTGTGTCCGTGCCTTTTAGACTCACAAAGGAAGTTGTTCTTCAAAGAAATTAGAATTGTCGGCCGCAGTCTGACTTATTGTTATTGCTGGAATCATGCTGTATGCACAAAGATTTTGAGTCTTTTATATTTTGTTAAAACCGAATATTTGGATGACAACAAATTCTGTGTTTACAGCACAAAAATCCCTCTGCTTTTCAGTATTATGAGCTATTTCTAACAGTCTGTGCCCTGACTCCTAACTGCTGTGTAGTTTACAAGCACAAGATGCTCAGCTCCACTCCACAGGTGTAGGTTGTGCACCACGCTGTTTATGTATATCAAGTTCAAAGCTGCTCCAATCACATCAGGCCCTTGAGAATGTCATCATGAGTAAGCATTTCAGAGTGTCAACCCTTCTGCTGCCTTCCCTTGTTTCCAAACTCAACACTGTGGACTTAGTTTAGTTTATTTAAACACTAAAGAAGACTCAAAATCCATTCAATAGGGAAACAGATTAATTACAATGTAGGAACAAAAGAGGCTTACTCAGATTCTTCCTCTATTCAAACAGGTAAAAAAAGCTTTATAACTTGTGAACAACTAAAACAAAGCGCACTTAGCAAAAAGTATATCTGTAAAGACAAAAACATCGCAAGCAAAAGTCAAAGAGAAGACAAACCGAGCATTCCTCCTCTGTGGAGTGAGTTGTTTTATAATGCAGTTAAACGTCTCAGAAGGAGGTTTTGATGGTAAAATGATGTGCTATGTGATCCCATCTCCTCCAATTCACCCTCTGATGACTTTGGCAGCTCAGAGGGGAAACCCGGTTCTGACCTCTTCTCCCGCCTCTCCAACACAGACATGAGTGCTGTCCTGGGATCTGGTTGTAAAGCCACTGGGTGACTCTTCAGGGTTTAGTTTACGTGAATGAGCTCTACTTTGCACTACATGCTAGAAGCAGGCAGATAAAGACACACCGCACAGTGAATTGTTTCCCTTATATTCACAGCCATATATTCTGGCAAAGCTGAGGGGTTTTGGGACAGAAATGGGGTGACCCTGAGGACAATAATAGAATAGTTGTATTATTCAACTGTTTGAATACTCTGCAAATTGGCCCAATATATTCTGGTTGCTTTGTTGTGGGGACAGACAGTAAATCATCCCAGTTTGGTATGAATGGCTGGTCCTGTTACATTATACACCAGGAATGTAATAAAAAGCTGCTGTCTGTATCATATCACAAAATACGTGTATGTGTATGCAATTGGTTGGATGGCATTCAGATCTCTTCATTGTTTTCTACTACCATATATGCTTTTCATCCTTATGTGTTTAGCTTTTGACATTTTATACAAAAGAATCCAAATGTTTGTGCTTAAAAAAAAATCACATTTGTACATGACATGTTATTGGAGCCCTATCTATTATTGAACCTAAAATCTGCAGTTTGTTTTAATAGCCTTTTTGTTAACATTTGGAAAATCAGCATCATAAAACGTCCATAGTTTATCACCTGGAATACTTACTGAAATAATAATCTGCTGGATGCGTCCACACACAGGCATGAAAAAAATCTTGAAAAATCTTGATGCTGGGCGTGTCTGAAGCTTGGCGATTTTTTTGCGGCCAACAACCAATCACATGAATCTCCCGCCCCCGACATACAAAGCAATAGCAATGTTAAAATGTAAACTGGATATAAACTCCAGTTTCACCCACTGTCTCTGCCTCCTCCCTCCATGCCTGGTTCCTCCAGTTTGTATCCCGGTAAATAGTTCTGGTCGTAAAGAACCGGGTGATTTGCTACTGTAATTTCTCGTTTGGAATATGAGGAAATGAACTGCGGTCTGGCTCTCCCAGCTTGCACGCGTTTTGATTGGCTAGCGCTTGTACTGGCGGGATTTGCATAAATGGGATTTGATTGGCTGATGCCAGCTTCGAAAGCATCAAAAGTTGAACATTGCTCAACTTTTGATGCTCACGGCCCCTACACACAGCGGCGTGCGTTGCCGCTTGGCGGTGGGCGTGTCTTGAGCTTGGGGAGTCAACGCGACCAACAACCAATCACATGAATATCCCGCCCCGGACATACAAAGCAAAGCATTCATGCTACATCCATGCTGGCTAAATATACTGTCTATGCTTGCTAGCTGTCCATTCAAACGAAGTACACTGGATATAAACTCCCCAAACAAGCGAAAACCTACCAGTTTCACCCACTGTCTCTGCCACCTCCCCCCCATGCCTGGCTCCTCCGGTTTGTATCCCTGTATGTAAAGAGGGACTGGTCATAGAGTACCGGGTGATTCCCTACCGCCACGATAATTTTCTCCTCCATTTTTTGACATATGGGAAATAACTGCGGTCTGGCTCTCCCAAAATACACGCGGTTTGATTGGCTAGTGCTTGTACTGTCAGATTTGCATACGCGGGATTTGATTGGCTGACGCCTCCGTCGAGGCGGCAAAAGTAGAACATTGCTCTACTTTTGCAGCGAGCACCGCGAGAGAAGCTACGCTTTGCTCCCACAATGCAGTTCGGCGAATCGTGACGTCACCCCATTCAAAGTGAATGGGCAGAAGCGTTGAAGCGGCAACACACGCCGCCGTGTGTAGGGGCCGTCACGATGCTTGCAAAGCCATGCTCCGCTCCCCACAATGCAATTCGTCGAAGATTCAAAATCTTCTACGTCACCCCATTCAAGTGAATGGGCGAAGCTTTGAAAGATTTTTTTCATGCCTGTGTGTGGACGGGCCGTTACGGTACGTCCACACAGCAGCTTTAGACGAATCTTCCACCGCTTCCAACGCTTCTCTGCCCATTGACTTTGAATGGGGATGACGTCACTTTGCCTCGCTTTTCGCCGAACTGCATTGTGGGGAAGCGAAGATTTCCAGGATTTCCAGGATTCAAAAGTTGAGCAATGTTCAACTTTTGAAGCTGAGCTGGAAGCGTCAGCCAATCAAATCACGTTTATGCAAATCTGACAGTAGAAGCGCTAGCCAATCAAACCGCGTGTAAGCAGGGAGAACCAGACCGCAGTTCATTTCCTCATATTCCAAACGAGAAATTACGGTAGCAAATCACCCGGTTCTTTACGACCAGAACTATTAACGGGATACAAACCGGAGGAACCAGGCATGGAGGGAGGTGGCAGAGACACTGGGTGAAACTGGTAGGTTTTCGCCTGTTTGGGGAGTTTATATATATATTTATATTGCTCGCATAAAATCCCCGGGGTTTTTTGCTTTGTATGTCGGGGGCGGGAGATTCATGTGATTGGTTGTTGGTCGCATTGCTCGCAAAAAATCCCCAAGCTTTCAGACACGCCCAGCTCCAAGATTTTCAAGATTTTTTAAAAGCTGCTGTGTGGACGTACCGAGCTGAGCCAAAATCAGAAGCAATATTGTGTGATTTCTAAACTGATTTATGGGTGTATTATATTTGTTTATATTCAACCAATGTATTAGTAGTCATTGAAATCCTTACTACACACACATAACGGTACCAAAACATCCCTTTAGTTCTGCTTAATGCTTAGGATTCCTGATGGGTTCCAACATAAGTTACCTTGTGAACTTAAAGCCTGTACCTGCAGTATGCATGTGTATTTTAATCCAGCTTTTTTACTCTTTGTTATTCTGCCGGTTATGATCTACACCCCCCTGCTGAATTTGTGCACATAGCTGAGATTTGTGGTTATTATTAGCCGTAGTAATTAATCTATCATCAGTTCAGACCGGAGAGCACTTTGCTCATGTTGTATTTACTTTACCTAAAAGCTGAATCCATTAAAAGCTTTCTGGGTTTTGACCTCTGAACTTTGCCACCCAGGCAGACAAAAGACATGAAATAGTTCCCTGATATCTTTATTTGTCTTTCAAAAATAATCAGTCAGGCGTGGATGAGAAAGCCTGAGAGACGATTTATTTTTGCATGAAGCTTTCAGGCCCTGCGGGACTTGATGCGGAATAGATTTCATAATTAATGCTCTGCTCGTCCTCTAGGGTTCCCATGGTTCCGGTCCAATGAATATTCCCAGCTTCTATCTTGAAAGCAAAACATGAACATAGACGCACGTATAGGAATATTGAACATATATATATATAGTATATAGCATATATATAGAAGCACCCCTTCTTCTGTAGAAACCTGATATAGTGGAAAATCCAATTATCACTCGTTTCTGTAGGGGATCTCCTTAAAGATAACTATCAAAAAGACTATTTGTGACACAGATCTACTGTATGTTTAACACACCTACAAAAATTTTTTATGATTTATGTCGCGAAAAAATTAATTGGATGTGCGCATGCCCTCTTGTTTTAAAATAAGCAACGTTTTAGTTTTTTTACAGTTTTTTAGGTTCAAGATAACATAATTAGCTATGGTTCACTGAGGATATTAAGTAAGTGCCTCCTAAAACATGTCACACCTCTCCTTGTTAGTATAGTGGGCCGGTTCTCCTCTTGTCACGCAACATTTATTTTGGAGCCAGCTCTAGCTCAGTCCAAAGGGGCTTTGGAAAAACTTCAAATGCAACTAATATTTTAAAGCATACTAGTTGGTGCAATGCTTTGAATGTTAGCAGACATACAGATGATAAAGCAATGACCGGGCCAATAGTAAGCCAGAGAGCCAGTGGTTTTGGTTGTGTTATTTAAGGTTTTACGGAGTGCCGGTTTGGTTGAATTGTGGAATTTGGGAAATGAGTGAAGCGGAGAGGCTGAGGGTCAACTGAAGGGACTGAACTGACTGCCTATTGGGAACAAATTGGATCCCGCTTTTCTGCACAAGAAAGCGGGACAGTTGAACATGAGCAGCATTTCCTGTTTAACCAGTTGGGAGAGATAGATAGGAGTGTTTGTTAGTATTGTCGTCAATGTTTGTGTAGTGTGTGCATGTGACTGTGTGCGCGTATGTGTGTGTATGGAGGGTGGAGTTTTTTTATTGTGAGATTATAGTATAACACTGGTGTACATTGGCTGTTCCAGTTAGCATGAGATGTTATGGTTTTCATCTTAATGTGTTACTGATTAAACCACACATAGCTGCAATGGGTTCTGCCCTGCTGAGTTGTCTGTCTGTGTATCTGTGTCAGTGTGTGTGTCTGTGGCCATTGTAAGGGCGCTGTGTGTCCTATGAGACACCACGTCTGCAATAATCACAATCATGCATCTGATCACGAGGGCCGAGCCCCAGTCAGGCTCATTATTAACCCTTCCCTAACAGCCTGTCCTGCAGTACAAACATCAAAGGGAAGTGTCTCTTTCATTCTCCTTCCCATGTGTAAAAGGTGGGGGATGGAGCCAGTTACATGTCTGTCGTGTGTAGTAATATGAGGTGCTAGGTGACATTTAAGTATACATGTATGCTGTTGGCTTCTTTGCCCTCCTGCAGTTTAAGACTTTTGGTGAAGCAGCAGTTTGGATATTTATAAGAGTGTGAGCAAGCAGTTTGTTCAACATGTTAAAACATCATCCAGGATGTCCTACCTGTCCGACTTGTTCTTGAAATGTATAATTGGTTATAACCAACGCCCTCATATATTGAAAAGAGAAAGTCTAAAATGATGCGTTGGTATCAGCATCGATGGAGCTCTATTGCATTTGTTTACTGAATGAATTGTGTAATATTTTTCAAATAGCACTTTGATGTGCTTTGGGGTAAAAAACATTTGAAAATGTAAAAGGCAGGCGTTTATAACATTGTCACTGAGTGCTATAGATGCATTACATTAAAGTGTAATTCTACACCTGCTGTATGAATTCCCTTTTTGTGAATTTCTGAATTTACATATGATATATACTTTATGTGGAGCTGAGCATTGAACATCAACCCTTTTCAGCATTTGACCAAATGTATTTAAAACAAGTAGTGAAAACTGGCATCATAAATGACTCTGCATCAGCAGCTACCCTTAAGAAACCCTTTGAGCTTCATCCTGTAAAAAATACTTGTGATGCCCACTTGAAGTCTAATCTTATCTTTTATTTATCTGTGTGTCTTTCTGTAGGACCTGGTTAACACAGCGGCCAGCACCTTCTTCTTCTTCTTGTCCTCTCTCGTGTTGGCCTGCATCAACCACAACACTGGAGCTGAAATAGCAGCTGTGGTGAGTATTCACAACCCTCCTCTATTTCCACGTTATTCAGATGCATGGAAAACATCTTTACAAACCTCCATCTTCAGTCATCTAGCTTCCTATCAAGGCAAATCTATACAGGTTGATTTTAAAACTGTCAGCTTAGATTTGAGCAAATGTCTTACTTATTTCATTTAACTCATGGGTGTGTTAGCAGAGGAGACTGACCAGATTATTGAACCATCTGCTGCTGGGTAGCTCTAGCTGATCTGAGTCACATGCTATAGGTTTAGTGTGCAGAAAGCTGCCAAAATAAACCTGGATCAAGACCATGTCTGCATTTGTATTATATATATCATGAACTATATAATATGTAAGCTTTTAGGTCTGTACAATTTATCAAGTCTGTCAGATGTAACTTCTTCAGTCTAATTAAAGAACCTGTGTGGCCATGCTAGCTTAGGTTAGCTCTTTGCTTCCCATTTAATTCTGACATTGTTATTATACTTCCATTTTCCACTTGTATGCAGATCTTCGGCTTCCTGGTGACAGGTGTGTACGGAGTCAACTCCTTCCTGGCGGTACGGAGGTGGCGCCGGGGCAATGGTTGTCAGGGGGCGGCTCAGACCAGCGAGTACATGCGAGCACGCACGGCGTCTCGTGGAGAAATGGAGGCCAGACCCGAGCTGGCATGAAAGCAGGCAGAGAATCAGACGGACTAAAGGAAAGACACACTACCAGCACCAGACTGAGATGGAGTCTGTCTTCAGATCAGCATTTCATTCAAGTGTCCAGTGGAAGGGCATCTCCAGCTCACCACATGCTTTTGACTTCTCATCAAGTGTTCATTTCAAATCCACAGATGAGCTCTATGGTTTGGTTCATCAGGCCTCCGGGCTTCAGTGACACATACAGACTCTAAAGTAAAGAGCTCCAGTCAGAAAGAAGGTATTCTCTGTCAAACTTTTCATCCTCATGTTTTTCCAAGTCAGCATGAAGGATGACTCCAACGAAGAGCCAAAACTAAAAATGTCTGACTACACTCCAATGCGCACTAACTCCTGTTCTGGCGTAGGTGTTGACTTTTTAGAAGGTTTTGTGTTTCACTGTGAATGAAGTTAAAGAAGGTCAGCTTTTTGTACAGTTTGCTTATTTTGCGCCGATGTCTGTGGTAATAAATGTAGCCGTGGATCCAGGACCTGCAGCATATAGTAACCTGCTCCACGACAGAGGCACCATGACATTTACTGTTATCTCTCAGATACTGACTTCAGCCTTTGGTTATCAAGGCTGACATTAGATATTTGAATGTTAAGATTACACATGCTGTGTGTGTTTCTCCTTTGTCTACACTAACTTTACGAATGCCTCTAACACCGGACCTCTAGCTGCTTTGAATATCTCTGCTGCCAACACGTAAACAGTAACAGTACAGCGCCACTCTTAACTGCAATAAAGACAGCAGTGAAACAGATTCAACACACATTCATCCGATGGGATTGACACAATAATGAGACCAAACTAAAAATCCTTCATTTCATCTTCCTTATCTCAGGTTGTGGTAACCATCAAAAAGATATTCACACTAGCATTCCTAACATTTTAATTTCAAGGTCTGTGTTGGGTCAACATTGTGAGGCAGGATTAGGTTGTATCAGGTGATCATAAGGTAATTGGTATCTTGTGACTTTTGCACATATCTATGGCTTCAGGCTACACGTGTGTTGATGGTACATCAGTGACAGTAATTGAGTTGGTGACCTGGTCAGGATCAAAGCCTCTAGACTGAATCTCAGGTATTGACACCCTCCTTCCATCTTGAGTCTAAAAAAAGGATTTGAAATTGAATCACAGGTTGCCTCGTTCTGATCTGCATTTCTTTATGCCATTAAAACCACAAGTTATGATATGACTGTCATAGAGAATACCATTTTAGTGAAACTTTAATGATTTTTTTTAAATGGAAGAGTCAAGTGAAGGATGCAAATACGGTACTTTTAACATAATTGTAAAAGCTTTCACTCTGTTTGGTAGAATAAATGTATCTGCAGAATATTATCACACTTCGTATAATGAAAATATGTATAACTCCACAATGCAGTTGTCATGAAGCTCTATACATGCAGAGCCCGAAACATATTTGCTATTCCTTAAATGCTTTTTCTGTTTGACCAGTTGACTAACAGGAGGATACATCTTGGAAAATTAAATGCTTTTTAAAATGAAGAAAGAAATTAACCTAATTCTTGGCTTCTTGATGCTTTGATATTACACTATAGTCCCACATGTGTGTTGTATTTGTTGTTTGAGACCTCTTTAAAGTCTTCTAAGTCTCTAGATTGACTCTATGGCTCCATCTCCTGGTGGTCTTCTAAAATGCACTCCGTGTTGCTGTACAGCCTGATACCCTCACTGGTTTGTGTTCATAAGAAGAGAAGCAGATGTGTGTTTGACTGGGGGTAAACATTTGAAATATAAACTGTAAGACTTCTTAAATAGCTTAAAAGGTTCACACTATTCAGAGAGCTATTAGCCTTAATCGTGTTTTTAGTCAATTATATTATAAACAACAGCTTTTTTCCTGGTTTAGTGACTGAAGTACTTTTCTGAACAGACATGGATTTGTTTCTGAGTGATGTAAACATATTTACATTTAGTAACACAATCACTATTCTATTTGATAATATAAATTGACCATTTTATCCATTAAAACTCAATATTGCAGCTCTATTTAGAACGCTATGCTGTATTAGGATTTTACATATTTTTTATTTATGGGAAAGAGAAGAAATGCTTTCCACAAGTTTCCAGGTGCTTTAAACCGTGAATGATCATTATGATTGTTAGAATGAAATTGGAGGTGAAGCGCTCTTTTGTTTCCTTTTAATCCTGTGTGCTTTGGTTTCAATAACGTCTGTCCTTTACAGCATGGAGCCCAACTTGTACTTGCTATTTGCAGTAGCTGTATTTTTGTATTTAAACATTCACAAAAGGCTTCACATCAGTTTACAGTGACAATTGAAATAAAGTGATTTGGACATTATTGAAAATAGCTCACTTTTTCATTCCAACATGTTTTGCACAAAAGGGAATAACAATAAAAAACAAACTTTAGCTGACAAACAATAGTTCAGTAAGGGGCCTCTTTTATATAACGATGCAGTGTTCCTTCGAATAACGAGATCATTATCCTTTATTTTGTATGCACAGCAAATGGCTATGGTTTAATTCAGTTGCTGTCTTGTGAAAACCGGGCATCTCCAGATTTAGTGATGTTACATTTTACAAGATAACACATTCTTTGACTTCTTATGATAAATAAATCATTCGAAACCCCATTGAAAATGTCAATTATCAAAAAGTTGACACTGTTGTTGTGAGCTTGTGAAAATGTGGAGTTTTGGAGATTAATTGTTTATATCTTTATTTAGGATAGTGAAGATAATCGCCGGTTCAGTTCTCACTGCAAATGTGTTTACAGTAAATGGTACAACAGTAAACAATTGATTGCAACTTTAGAATATCTTTATTGAGCCAATTTCGCTCAACAGTTAGAATTCCTCAGGGAAGTGAAAAGCCTCTGATTCATCTGCTTTAAATTCACAGTGCTGTTAATAACACTAGTGCAGTGCAGTGTATAATACATATCAGTCACTGTGGCTTTTAGTGCATCTAATTCTTCAGTAATGTTTCTGGAAAAACTGAAAAATCAGACTTGCAAGCAAAAAAAATAAATGCACAACCAACATAAGAAAATATGCTTTCGATACAAACAAAAACAAATCACATATTAAACAATTCAACAAAATAATAATGCATGAAGTGTCATTTACACACACAGGTTGTACGAAGCACATACAGTAGACAAACGGAAACATTAGAGCAGAGCGTCTTTTGAACAGGTTTGAAAATGTGTTTATAGCTTTCATTCATGGCAACTCTAAACAAAAGTTGTGGGACATGTAAACCACATAATTACCCAGAAAGAAGAGCTTATGCAGTACACGCCATCGTTTTATCGTTTTTAAAGAAGATAAGCAAACTTTTTCTTCAATTTATAGAAAATGCACTCTGTTAAAAATTTGACAGAGGTTGTAACCAGCCAGCCTCAAACCAATTGTTTCTTCTTTATACTGTACATATGTGTTTTTATAGCAATACTGCAAATGTATAAATGATGATAATACTGCACTTACCTTCTTCACTATTAGTATTCATAAACATTGATTCACTAAGGACAGCAATTTAGTGTTGTTGGATACAGTATGTCTGTAAATAGGGACACTGTAAATACCTAAAAGTCAATACTAACTGATATTGCAGATTAAGACGTATGCTTCTACATGCAGATTGTACAAAAGGCTCTTGAAACTCAGTATCTTCAAACTATTTCACAGCTTAATGATTATTTAAGTATCAGGTATTTTTTTCTAAATCGTCTAAGACACTATAGGTTTGTGTTAATGCATGGAACACAACATGTAATGAACAGTAAATTAGTCATTAAAAAAAAAACACAGATTTGACACATCAGTTTAGACATTTTCTGAATTTGTGGACCTGATTAATGTGTGAAATACATTTCCACCTGTGAACGCTCAACAGGAGAATTCAAAGTGGGAAGAAGAGAGAGTCCGTTCACCTCACAGAAGACCAACTACTTTCTGGAGAAAGTCCCCAATCCACCAATTCATTCACTTAGCTGACAATCAATGTGACCCTTATGTGACGATCGAACATGCTGGTGAAGACCTGCTGGTGGTCCTTGTGCTCAGTCCGAGTCAGAGTCTGAAAACTCACCTAGAAAAAAAATGCAAACAACAGATTAGGTATCTGGATTGGTGTGTACCAGGTACATTAATATTTAACTTTAATGCCAGAAAATAACAAGTAATTGAACAATATGGTGCACTTGAAGACATGCATACATGTTGGAGGACATCATGGATTTAAGTATCTGACGTTGAGTTATGATGTCGCAGAATCTATGGCTTCTACTTTAATGAAACTACAGAACAAGCCCAAACTTTGAAAGATACAACAACTCTGTTTGTTAAAGTGCTGGTTCACCCCATAGACTGTATGGGTCACCATCATCACATAAAGCATCTTCACACCCCTCTAGATGTATCACTAGTTAGTTAGTTCGATTTTTTTTTAGAAAAGGTTTAAAAAGTTATTCTCTAAAAACTTGCACTAACACAGCAAAGTAAATGAGGTGAAAGGTTCTCATTTATTGCATCACAAATACAATTGAAAAATAACTAAAGTATCTTTCTCTATCGTTCTTTGATCTATCAACATCAAAGTTAAGGAGGCACATTCAAGCAAGCAAAAAGGGTTGTCTCGAATATTAAAGCGGTCTGATGCAAGTTGTGAACTTGCGTCAGCCAAAAACAGGGAACCAAAGGAAGTGGCTGAAGCACTAACCCTTAAATATCATGTCTAAATTGATACTGTCATACACATGAAACAACTCGGCTCAGTCATTGTATGTGCACTGGCAAAATCGGCCCCAATAAGTCAACCGTACAACTTTAAATGGTGGATTGATAAAAAATAAAACACAGCAGTTAAAGCAAACACATTTTAGTTTAAGAAATGTGGATTTTGTTTACATTTAACAAAACATACTGCGCAATAAATCATATCTTAAAGGCCTATACTAAGTAATGTTTATTTTAATAAATAGAGTATATTTATTTAAAATCAAATAGTCTTATTTGTCTGATTTAAATCAGATTGTCCTTTGGGTATTACCTTGCTGTCTCGATGGCTCCTCGTTGGTCTCCCCTCCTCCTTGCTTCAGGAAAGTGGCCAGCTCATTAAAAATGAGATAAAAATCTAAAGCAAAGACGATGGTGGCAATGAACCCAAATATCTGTGAAAAGAAAGGCATTTGATATCAATACAGGGAAAAATTACTGGTGCGACAAAAACTGAATTATTCAACAACGATTTAAAGAGTTGTATGTACTTAACAATACATAAACAATGGAGTTGTAGGCTATAATCAGAGATAAAAAGGAGAATTTACCCCAGCAGCCTTAGAGGCAGCGTCCACATATTTGGATACTGACATTATGGAGATGATGAAGAAAATAATGGAGGCAGTCACACATCTCAAGAAATCCTTTAAGAAAAGAAAGAAATAACATGTTTTAGAGGAAAATCGTAACTTTTTTAAACATTTCTTTGTTTTCTCATGTACAAGATCATGAGTATCACTGTTAAGTTATGGTAAAAGTGCTCTTACCATAAGAGGCCAGAGGAAGCCTTTAAACCTCTCATTGAATTTGATGGAGTAGGCGAACAACAAGAAGAGAGCAGTGAGGAACTCCAGCAGCGGAAATGTCACAAAGGCTGCTGCTGTGGATGCCGCGAAACAGATAAATGAAACAAAGGACAGCGCCTGAAAGACAAATAAAAGAGAAGTAAGTGCAACATGTACAGCAAGTTTGGATCAATGAGGAGTTAATGACTCATGCCTCAAACAAAGAAATAAAACATGTGTTTTCTTCTGTGATTGAAGACAACTAGAGTTATTGAGGAAGGGACATATCCCCCTGTCTTGAGTTTATGTTAATTCCACATACATACGGTAAATACAAAGTATTTATTTCACAGTAAAGTATTTAATTTTGCATTCTGATTATCTTATTCTATTTTATATGTAAATGTTTTTGTTCATCCTGCAACTTGCCACCATTTGTATTTCACTATGTTATGTGTTTTTGTTTCACCCGGAGGAGCTGTCTCAATATTTGTATTGCTAAAACGACACAGTAGCTTTTATGCATATAACAAATAAAGCTTTTGAATCCTTTAACCAATTTATTTATTTCATTTCAAACCTTTATTTAACCAGGTGAATCCCATTGAGATCATTGATCTCTTTTTCACGGGAGACCTGCAGCAGTTAGGTTACACAAAGACAGAAAACAACAGAAAAACAAAAAGGACATCATACAACATAGTTACAGGGTTACAATTGACATACCTAACGACGTACCAACAGTATCAGATTGCATAGCATCTATCCAAGCTTTAAAAACATGCAGTGGAACCAAATTGCTCAGTTTCCATTATGTTTGCATACTGTTCCAAGCAAGAGGAGCTGCGCTGGAACCAAAAGGCACATTTACATTTTCGACCCAACAGATAAATACATTTACTCTTTTATGATCTGCTCCCTAAGATCATGTTACCCTGCCCTGCATCTGTGAGTCTGTGTGAGTTACAGCTTCAGGCCCACTTCCTGTTTACAGATGATACAGCTGTTAAGAGCTGTAAAAAACAACGTTTATTCACTCAGGCCTAGTCGTTCTCTCTCACACACATTTGTGCAAGCACCCACAAACACAGAGCTGTTACTGAAAGAGGACGTTCAAACGGGCTCTGTGCAACAAGTAGTTCAAATGTATGTAAATGAGCCTGCACTGTGTTTGACGCTCTCTATTAGGAGTGCTGAACAGATCATATCCAGACACTGTAATCTTAGACAGGCCCAGCCATCTTGTCTTTGTCTCAGTCCTCCTACCCTGGCCTGAGGTTAGGAACTCCCCCTGCCTGAACCCACTGCTGCAGCTGCTATTACTTAAAAATGCTGCAACTAAGCAGTATGCTGTCAGGGATATATAATATTTCTCGGTAATCAGACACATAACAGCTTCAGGAAGCTTTTATTCTCGTTTTTCAGTAGATCCTCAGGTATTGTTTGCTCAAAGAGAATAAAGTATATGTTGGAATGACTGAGCAACAGCACAGGATGAGCTTGTGTAATCTTGACAATTTGTTGCATCCTCTGGCAAAAAAGAAAGGAAAACACATCACATCAGTGAGACAATAATGTTTCCTTTTGTTTCGAGTCCAGAGAATAACACTGGTCTAGGGCTGAAAGATAATTGTTGATAATTGTTTAATCGTCTACTCATTTGCTTATAAATCCATACCAAAAGCTATGTGCTTTGAAATTAGGTCCGATGTGAGGGAGCTTGTTTTGAAAGCTTTGCCCTTAAAAGGTTTGCGATGAGTCAACTGCGCAGGTATTAAAGGTGTAGTGAAACCTGTGAGTGCATGAGTGTTAAACACCTAAATACATTATAAGTTCTGAGGGCCAGAAAATGGCATACTGAGCGAAGAATTCTGACAATCCAGTTTATACCACCTAGGGAGACAGCACAACTTTAACACACCATGCACGCGTATTAACAGCCTGTTTGCATTATGGAAATGTTTCAAATGTTACAAAAATCTGCTTTTTTCAAGCGCATATACAACCTGTGTTTCTTATTGGGCCTGTTGCTGGCAAAGACTGAAGCCTAATGAGGAATACACAGTGCTCTGACACATTGTGTATAATAAGGTATGCTCAGCAGAATATGTGTCTGACTAATACTCCCAGGAAGGGAAAAGCTACAGCCTGCGTTCATTTTACTGTACAACTGCATACTTAATGAAATAAACAACAGCTTCCCAGCATTGAGTTTGAACTCACACAGTGCACATGGCACAGTACAGTAAATAACATAATAATATCAACAGAAAAAATACCATTGATAAACACATACAACAACAACGACATACACAGATTAATCAAATGAATTCCGTGTTCTAATGTTCTACAAACCAATACAAGTTGAGTTTCTGAATGCATCAGTTAGGATTGTAGAGGGAATAACAGCATAATAAATACAAAATAAAAAAACATCTCTCATTACATATATTGGTATCAATGCAGGATTTAGGACATTTGTCTTTGCCCTCACTCATAGATAATGATGAGGCTTATTTTTTTCGGCTGGCAACGAACACTTGAACAACATTTAATGCAATTTGCAGCGTCAGTTTCTTCTGTAACAATTTGTTGCAGTTAGGGTTGGGAGATACCATGAGACAAAATGTTCTACCATACTGTTATACTGGAGTAGCTCTCCTTTTACCATCTCTGACTGTACTACATCTGTGTGGGCAATGTTAAGAATCTAGTAGCATCAAGGTTTTATGGCAAGGTTGGGTTGTTATTTGCTTTTGTTGACATTGTAAGCTCCTTTTTACTTGTCCATTGTTTAATTTACTGAATTAGCCTAAATGTAACACTATTATTGTTTAAAGCTATTCTTGCAATGCAATAAACAACAGATCAAGACTTAAAAGTACATAGGGAGTGATTCACATAAAAAAGCGTGTTTCTAAAAGTGTGTCTTTAGATTTGAAAGAGAAGTGTATCCATTCTGTGGATCTTCCTGTGGCCTTTTAGTTAAGCTATGCAGAAACATTTTAGCCTCAGGATGAAGATCACAGTCACATTGCTGAGTGGCAGTAAAGAGACTGCATTGTGTGTGTGAGAGAGTGCAAGGGGCTGCTGAGCTCTGCATGCACACACAGTAAGGACTGTGCTCCAGGCTACATGTTATGGCAACAGACCAAAGGATGTGACTGAGAGGAAGATGACTGCATGCTCTCTCACATGACACAAATCTGAGAGTTCATAGCAGTAACAAGCAATAAGACATCCACCCCCCACCACTATCAAACACGAGTAGCTACAGTCAGTTCCTGCTTTGTTCAAAAGCATTTGAAAAGTCATTGAAAAAGCAATTCGGAAGTTGTTTTTATTAGCTGATTAAATGTATTAAACAAACAGTCTTAAAAATGTGTATACTGTTATCTAGCTTGATCCCTAGCAGCACATGATGGCTATTTTCAATGGAGAAGATGGTTACAGTGATCTTCAGTGTCTCCATAATCCATAGAAAACTGTATTCCAACTTTCCGAAGTGTCCCTCAAAGTTGCTCACTATTCTTCCCTTTAGAAACCCTGAGACGAAAACCGACTCACCCATATTCAAAATGAGAGTTAAATAGTCCGTTAAAGTTATTTCCAAATTAGTTACATTAATGCATTAATGCAACACATTGTCATGGCTGCCATATCTCTTACAAAAGAGAAAATACAACTAACTAGCGATTTGACTTTTGGGCCCGTTTGGCGAAGGCATTGCACAGTAATAATATCAGTGGTTTCAGATCGCTCTGGTCCATTTCTTACCACTTCAGCAATAAGCAGCATTCCTTTCCTTGAGGAGGCGAACTCTTTGGTCGGGAGGACCGACAGCAGGACAGTCTGGCGCGGGTGAGTCGAGCTGGGAGTCTCGATGTCCCCCATGGTTGGATAAAAAGAGATATCAACTCTCCTCAACAGTCAGAGAGTTCAAACTAACCCGCAATGTAACGGATCAAAAGCTAAAGAAAATATATGTGGAGGCGTGAGGCTTCTCGGAGGTGGAAACGGAAACAATGACATCGCGGAAACGCAGCGCGAGTTCCCAACAAGCGCAACATCTGCTTTCTCCAGATGTGAAATGTGATGCCCCCCAGCTGCACACACAACACAATCGTCCGCCATTCCGTGGAAATATCCAACTCCTCATGTCAGAAGGCAAAGAAAAGGCTTTATTGATATTTGTGTCTTATTGAGATTTGTATCAAATAAAAAAATATCGTCAAACACAAATCAGAAATACATTGCAATAAATACATTTGAATACAGAGTTTGAAACATGCCAGTTTACAACACTTCGAGTCACATTGTACAGTAAGCTCAGGGAAATGTATCAGTTGTAGAGCATTTGGAATTGTTAATGTCCATTGCAGGGACGTGCACAGACATTTGGAGGGGCTATTGCTCTAAACTGGAAAAAGGGCCTCCCCCCCGAAAAAAAACATAAGACATCTTTCGAAAATTGTAACTTGTTTTTAATGTAAAAGAAACCAAGCTATTATTACATCAACTAAATTAAACAGTAATTCACATCTCATAACAAAATAAGCTAAGGTGACTACTTGCATTCGGTGCATTTTTTGTTTTGCGGTCCATATCTCATTAAAATATCTAATGTTACAAACTATTAAAGACAACATGGGGACAATTCTGTTCTAATGTAGTTTTACCAGACCATTGTAACTGCTGTACAGTCCAGACATACTGATAACATAGGGCCTCTAACTAATTACCTTAAATAAACTCACTAATTAATGAAACCAGTTCAATACGCATTGTTCTTATCATTCTTTAAGAGCGCAGTAACGGTAAGGTATCAAATTACTTATTTCATAACTTAATAACAGAGATGGTCAAACGAAAGTGGTAGAGACATGGCAGAAATCCTACAATGATAAACAGACATTAAACTGTTCACCCGTGAGAGGGCGATCAAGAAAAGAGAGCGTGCAGCCCCATTGAGGTAGTTTACAGATGAAAAGACACAGAAAGACGGAAGCACAATAACAACAAGTAGGCAGATGACAGCGCTGACAAAGTGTGTTTCCCGCAGCGAGACGCTACAATACTAATTGTGGGCTTATCATGTTGATTCGGCCACAACAGAAAAAACAAAAACAAACTCTCGCTCTCTCCAGAGGGGCAGGTCAGCCAAAAAGGCCAAACGGGCCATTGCCCGGGCAACATTAGCCCGTACCTGTGCACGTCCCTGGTTCATTGTTTACTGTATTCATTTCACTTCTTGGCTGGTTGAATGTGATGTTCTTGAAAAGTACGAAGCTGTCCGCACACATCAGCCCAGCGAAGACAAGACCAAATATCTGGAAATGAAGAGCATATTTGACATGCATATTTCCTGTCAAAACTCCAGTGTGTGTAACTAAAGAGAAAATCAAATGTCATGTACATTGGGTTAGTCAGAAGATGAATGCAGATAACAAGCAATGTTATGATTGCTATCTGCTATTTATTATTTTGATGCCAATGTATGAGGGGAAACTAAAATCCATTTCAAATTTGACCCCCACAACTGAGATTTCAATTATAGATTAAAGAATATATATTTCTCACCCCTCCAACCAGTGTGCCTGTGACAGTGTAGGTAGTCGCCGCCAACAGGCTCAAGACAATAAAGTAGACTGCTGCAAACACTGAATTAAAAGCATCCTGCACAAACAAAAATAGCTTTAGAACAATGACTTTTAAAATGCAACACTTACAGTAGACTTAAATTGTTATGTGCTGTAAAACATCACCCACAACGAGAGGCCAGAAGAAGAATGTCAGCCTCTTGTTGAGTTTGAACAGGTAGAGCAGCAGTAGAAGGGAAGTGATAACAAACTCCATCACTGTGGCTGCAATGTACTTTGGTCTGGAGGCTACAGCGAAACACACAAAGGCCACAAACAGAGTCACCTAAAGCAGAAACAGAGACACAACAGTTAGAAAATGGTAACTGCAATAAATGCAATTTGAAAACTTCTTTAAATATAAACACAATATTGAGCTTTCGTATCAGGACGATTCTGCACAATAATATCCCGCATTACTGGAAATTTGTATTTCCACATGTATATTTTCCACATATTTTTTTTTACGCTATTTTATTTCGATTTCAGAAATATTTGTGGACTGTTTATTTCTTGTGTCTTAATTTGTCTTGTATTCTCTATCTAGAGTTTGTATTCTAAACTTCCAACAGGAACCAGAACATCAGCTGATTTACTCTTCCTTCATAGGACCTGTTGCACATCCTATAGAAAAAGAGGAACTGAGTGTTGGCTAATATTTCAACATCACATTTATTTTTAAATACAAGTAACTAATACAGTTGCTAATATTATATTTTAATGTTGCTCACTGCATTAACAAACTAGCCCTTGTAAAGGCTTTATTGATATTTGTGTCTTATTGAGATTTGTATCAAATAAAAAAATATCGTCAAACACAAATCAGAAATACATTGCAATAAAAACATTTGAATACAGAGTTTGAAACATGCCAGTTTACAACACTTCGAGTCACATTGTACAGTAAGCTCAGGGAAATGTATCAGTTGTAGAGCATTTGGAATTGTTAATGTTCATTGCAGGGACGTGCACAGACATTTGGAGGGGCTATTGCTCTAAACTGGAAAAAGGGCCTCCCCCCCGAAATAAAACATAAGACGTCTTTCGAAAATTGGAACTTGTTTTTAATGTAAAAGAAACCAAGCTATTATTACATCAACTAAATTAAACAGTAATTCACATCTCATAACAAAATAAGCTAAGGTGACTACTTGCATTCGGTGCATTTTTTGTTTTGCGGTCCATATCTCATTAAAATATCTAATGTTAGTAACTATTAAAGACAACATGGGGACAATTCTGTTCTAATGTAGTTTTACCAGACCATTGTAACTGCTGTACAGTCCAGACATACTGATAACATAGGGCCTCTAACTAATTACCTTAAATAAACTCACTAATTAATGAAACCAGTTCAATACGCATTATTCTTATCATTCTTTAAGAGCGCAGTAACGGTAAGGTATCAAATTACTTATTTCATAACTTAATAACAGAGATGGTCAAACGAAAGTGGTAGAGACATGGCAGAAATCCTACAATGATAAACAGACTGGTAAACAGTTGTTAAACACTCTATAGAGCAGATGTGTTACATGCTGTTGTTTCTTCACATGCTGTATCTGCTTCCCCTTTAATATTATATTATATATTTTAGTTCCTTACTTATGTTGCCAACCATGAAACTGTTAACCTCATGGTGATGTGCGATCTGTCTCACCATCTCTGCTACTTTCAGGATGCCCCTCTTGGATTTGATAAACGCAGTGTCCACCTCCATGGCTGTTATTCTACTTGGATCCTCTGACATGATGGTGCAAGTTCATTTGCAAGACAGCTCACAGTCTGTTTCCTGAAACAGGCAATTTCCTTTTAGCTGTAAAGGAAATGAGTGTCAGCCAAAATAAGCGCAATATTTTCACACCAGCTACTTGCCACATCTGCTGTGAAAGCTATGAAAGATTTGCACTATTTTAGAGAGACAGCAAGCGCATTTCGTGGCATCTGCAGGCAGTGGCAAGTCCTTCCGGCATATGCCACAGAGGCCGCTACTCTGTGGTAGCTGTGGCAAGTCCTTCCGGCATATGCCACAGATGCCACAACTTGCAGAGGCATCTGCCGCTGCTCAACGGGAGTTGCCACAAGATGCTAGAGTAAGAGAAGGTTTACTGTAGCTGCCACTCGCCTTCCGTGGCAAATGCAGCTATTTAAACGCGTATTTATCGTGTAAAATGTCGCTGTTTAGGCATGACTTTATCGAACTGATCTGTACACAGAGCTGATGTGCGATCTCTATTTTTCAAAAAGATTATACATTATCATTTCTATTCAATTTTACTTGGAGCATGGTTTGCTAAAATAAACAAACGTGCTATATTTATGATGAAATATTGGCGAGTGAGGGTTGCAACGCCCTTGGCAATTGTCGCTTCTTGAGGGGAGTTTCCACTGCTTGCTACGATAAACCAGGTGTATTATGACTAGTAAAGACAAATAATTAACAAATAAATATCTGTATTGACACAGCAACGTGTACACTGGTGTTATTAGACTTGGCTACAGACTTAGGGCAGCTGTAACTGATTGCAGTTGCCACTGCTAGTGAGATGCTAAGTTTACTTTATAAATTAGGCAAAGGACTTATATTTGCCCCATGCTTTCAGCAGCAGCAGGCCATTCACTTTGATTTGATCCAGTTATGAAATGTCATAATTTCGACAATAAAGAAATGCTACATAAACGTTATCTTGCACGTTTTATCGAACCATCTCCGTTTCTAACTTTCAATATATTTAAAAAGAGATCTCTCTCTCATCTGCGTGCGGGGACGGGGCCTCACAGACATGCTGCCAGGCCCGCCTTAACCTGCCATCAGGCCCTGGGGCTGATAGGTTTTGTAGGCCCCCTATTTAAACAACAAATGAAAGTCATTTATAGCCTAGGCAGGCTCTGTGATCGCACTTCTCCACTCTGCTCTGCGCGCGCCTGGTCCTCTCCTCCAGATGAGTGACGTATCGGGCCTCCCTCATGTATTTGTCCGGTTGCCGTTGGCTCCCCTCCACGTAGCAAGTCCTCGTCTTCCTCTTCATCTCCTCCCCTCCCTCCCTCCTGTCTGTTTTTCCTCTGCCGCTAGTCCATCGCTATCAGAACCAGGCGGCCTACTTGGCCCCGAGGCCCCGCGGCCGGCACCGCTGCTGCTCGGTACAGAACTCATCTGTCCTTCCTCCTCATCCTGGCCTACAGGTTTAAAATAACCTGTAAGCTTCGACATGTTTTGTAATAGCTGCTTGTCTCGAAACTCCTTTTCCCTCAACAATTTCCTTTCCCGAGCACCACTCTCAAACTTTTTCTTCTCAAACTTTTTCTCCTAAACAACCTTCATCTGTCACTCAATCACTCGCAATTTAAATAAGTCACATGTGAAACATATTCTCATTCTGATTGGCTGTTAAGTGGTGCCCACTGACTGTTTCGGAGTCATCATGTTTGAGAAAAATCTCTGGAATCCATCGATCTGATTGATTAGCGGAGCAAATGATCAAAATACTACGGAGGGAAGATATTTTCATTGGATTACTGGTCTGGGGGAAACTCACGAGTGTGTGTGTGTTCGTGCCACAGCTACCACAGAGTTGCGGCCTCTGTGGCATATGCCGGAAGTACTTGCCACAGCTACCACAGAGTAGCGGCCTCTGTGGCATATGCCGGAAGGACTTGCCACTGCCTGCAGATGCCACGAAATGAGCCAGGCCATACTGCTATTTTATACAGTATGAGCTCTGACTTTTACAGGACAAAACATTTCAACATAATCTCCACCAGGCCAAGTAATCCATCAAAATGGAAGTAGGCCTAGAGAGTTTGGTTGACAATCACTTAAAGGGGACATGCAAAATGCACTTTTTGATGTCTTTAATACATAAATATGTGTGTCAGGGAACTCACGCAGTCAGAAAATAAAACCCTTTCTCTTTTCCTCTGTACCCAAATCGTTAAAAACGGGGGTACAATGAGCGGATACAGATTTGCTGCCGATATGACGTAATTTCGGATGGTGGACCCACAGAAAGTTGCCATCAGAAACAATGCCTGACGTGTTTTGGACGTAATCTCGTCTTTGTTTACATTAGCAAGCCTCGCTAACACTCAGAGCACATGTATTTAAAATGCAGGAAATAAAAAAAGGAACTCACCATGTGATAAACCCGCAAGAGAAAAAGCATTTGAGCTCTATGCTGTGTCAGAAATAATCCTTGATGTGGTTTAGAACAGGATGGCGTTTTATAACAGCAGAATTTAACTTTATCTCCGGTAGATTTCAGATCAGGCATTAGCTTCGCCTCCTCTATTTATTTATTTTAGGCTAAGGACCCAAAATCCGCGTTCCTCTAATGGCGCATTTCCACTACGTCGCGGAGCGCGGTTTAAGCGTGCCGTGCCCGGCCCGTTTTTGGTTGCGTTTCTACTAGGTGTAGTTCCAGCTAGCGAGTACTTTTTCACAGTTCTCATTCATAACACTCCGTTCGATGTCTCTCAGGGGTCGGCAACCCGCGGTCCACGGGCCGCATGCGGCCCTTTAAGCCCTCTGCTCTGGCTCCCTTGAGCTTAGACAAAAATAAGAAGGAAATAAAATAAAAGTATTTGTAGGACTATTTATATTTTGTTGCATGGTTGAAAATGTTTCGTATCTTGTATTTTGAGGTGATACTGTGACACATAAATAAAAAACAAAACGGTTTTAATTAGGTCAACTAAAATATGCGTCACATCCTGCTCCGGTCCCGCGCGAGCGCCTTTTCTTGGAGGCGAATAACCCCCGGCTCGATGAGTGATCTATGGATAAATCAAAGAAAAGTACCGGAGGAACACAGGATTTAATTCTGTGTGGACAGAGTTATCTGCTTTCACAGCAAACGATGCTGGTTTACCGGTATGTTTGATATGTAGAGAGAAGTTGTCAATGGTGGTGCAGCCTTTACGTATCGAGGAACAACAAGGGAGAGGAAGCCAGCTGACGATCTTCAGTCATAATTCAATGGGGTATGTAATTTATTTCAGAAAACACTAACGTCCCGATAGCAATGAATATATTAAATGCTTTGACAATAAATACATACAAAAATGTATCTGTGGAAGCCGTAGCGCTGTAAAAAGCACGACCAATCATCTGCTAAAATAACTGGATGGCCGACCTGCCTGTCAGCCTTCCATCTGTGCACAAACTTATCTCGTGCACTCATTGGTCATGTGCGCGTTCGTGTGTGTTGGAGGAGGGACTCTGTAAGAAAGTCTGAAGGAAGAGGCATATTTTTTCAGGTTGTGTATTTTCAAATTCTAGCGCACTCAAGCTGGTTTCTCCATTCTTACCTACCCTACCTTTAACTCTTTTTAGGGTGCAGCTATATGTTTTATTTATTTCAAAGTGGGCCCATTTTAATAATATTTTTGTTCCCTTCAAATGTGCAGAGGACTCCCCAAGTGCTGTGTTTAATTTATTTTAAAGTAGGCCTGTGTATTATTTTTAATTCTCCTTATAAGAGTTCTTTGTTTCTTATTAGAGGTCAACAGTTTTATATCATGTAATAAATAGCCTAATAAATGCAAAAAAACTGTAGTTTTTGTCTGATATAACAATAAAAAACTATGAAATATGTTTTGCGGCTCCAGACAACATTTTTTTGGAAAAAGGAGCAAAATGGCTCTTTTGTTCAAAAAGGTTGCAGACCCCTGCACTATGGGATGCGCCTCAACGCGTATGCAAACAGAAGCATCAATGTCATTACGCCAATCCTGATTGGTTGGTGATCTTGACGTCTATGTCAGGGAATCCACCCGCCCTTTAAGTAGCTTGCGCTACGTCGCAGCGTCATTCAAACACCTCTTCTCGCTTCAGAGCACATCTCGAATATCAGTAGCCGGGCTAGCTTAACGGTCCACAGACTGAACCCAAGCTAACATTCAGTCGACGGGCGCTTGCCTGTTACTTTTTTGCTTTGCAGAAGAATTTAACAGATATTAACACACCAGTTAATATTGTAATCTGCCCCGCCGTTTTGTCTTTCGAAATAACGGTAAGGTTTGATTTTTTTCTTCAAACAGTAACATAACTGTTGCTAGTTTATCCCTCCGCGCCGACACCACGGAGAGCGGGGACGGACTCTTCTCTCCCTCACACCAGAGGAGACGGAGATAAGAAAGATATTAACACACCAGTTAATATTTTTTAAAGAAAAATCTACCCCGTAGTTTTTTCCTTTCGGAATAATGATAATGTTGGATGTTTTTCGGTAACATACCTGTTACTAGCTTGTCTCTCCGCGCCGACACCGCGGCAAACGAGGATGGACCATTCTCTCCCTCACACCAGAGGAGTCGGAGGCTCGGCTCGGAGGCTCGGCTCGGAGGCTGCGAGCTTAGGATCTCGGGCACGGACTCACACCAGGTCTGCTCGTCCTGCCTTGGGCTGGAACACGCCCAGGAAGCTATCGATACCCCCGGTTCGTGCGGGCATCGTGCCCGCTTCACCATCAAGAGCCTCCGCCGACGGCTAGCGTGCCAAGCTAGCCTGTCGGGACGGGACCCATTCATGACCGTTGATTCGCCGGCCGGCAATCGGGACATGGTGGCGACCGCCGCGGAGATTGAGCCCCGCGCTGTGTCAGGCTGGGGTTCAACAACGGCTGTAGCCGCGGAATCGGAGCCCCGCGCCGTGTCAGGCTGGGGCCCGGTGGCGGCAAGAGCCGCGAGAGCGGAGCCCCGCGCTATATCAAGCTGGGGCTCCCAACTGGACCTCACCGTGGTTCCACCCGCGGAGGATGTCCTACAGCTGGATTATATGGAGGAGGATGAAGAAGATGCCTCTGAGTTCCTCTTATCTGACTCGGATGAGCACGAAGATGACATCTTCGTTTCATCTGCCCAGGCTGCCAAGCCGGAGGCGATGTCCGCTCCCCCGGGCGAAAGCACACCAGCTTCTGCCTGCCTCAGTATGGACTTTCAGGCCGTGTGCCAAAGTGCTGCGTCCAGGCTGGACATCCCCTGGCCTGAAGTGGCCAAGGAGACCTCCAGATCTCGCTATGAGGGGAAGAACTTGCCCCAAGCAACGAGGATGAGGAAGCAGCTTCTCCCAGACTTTCCAGAGATGCTGGACGAGGTGTCGGTCTCGTGGAGAGACCGCCCTTTCAGCAACAAGGCCCCAATCCAGGGTGCCTCCTCTTTGGACTGTGTCGGCATGGAGAAGCTCGGCCTGCTCCGCATGCCGCCCATGGAACCGCTGGTAGTAGCCCACCTCCCGAGGGCATATGTGGCTCCGCTCTAGCTTCGATGCATCCAAAAATGTGGAGGATGAGGCTCTCCAGCTTTGTCTTCCCCGAAGGGTCCAGCCGCCGCTTTCAACGGCCCCGCGGCAGTCCTTCGCTCAAGCTGCCTCATGTCCTGCCTGTTTCAAGATCCTGAAACAGCAGAGGCTACAGCCCGCCCGTGTCTCCAGCCCAGACACGAGGCGAGGACGGGCTGGCCAAGAGAGTCTCCGGTTCCGGCAGCAGCCGCTCAGGCACAGCCGGCCCAGACTTTCAGCCACCAGACGAGGAAGAAGAAGAGGGTGGCCTGACAGCCTCCTCTCCTCTCCTCGATAAAGGAGCTGGAAGTTCACTGTTCTCCAGCTCCAGAACACGTTCCAGTGTTAGATGCTCATGTGTTTCCGGGGTGCAACCATGCCCCCATCTTCCCGCCGCCTCGAGTGATGTCAGAACGTCATCCTCAAGTTCGCGCCATGAATGAAATGCTCGTTTAAGTCACACAAACACATGTCATCACTATTGTCTTTTAATAAATAATTTTCCACTGTCGTTTCCAGGCTTAAAGCCAAGGGCGCAGTCAATACAAATGAAAAGAAAGACAATAAAAACAATAAACAGTCTGACGTCTACCCCCTTCTAAGAGTGGCTGCTACCGCTCTCAGAAGGCGGACGATGGACGGGGCTGTGAAGGCATCACCGCCACGCGCATGCGCAGTGTCGACCGGGGTTGTCAACCTGGGGTACCACCGTGTTCAGACACTAGAGGGCCCCATAACACAACAAATAAAGACACAGAGGGCAGACGACAGGGATGTGACATCTCCACTCGCTTTGAGAAGCGAAAAGTGGAGGATGCTCACAGATTCTTCTTGGGTTTGCAAGATAATAACACGGGGTTACAGACTCCAATTCACTGTCACCCCCCCTCACTTCTCGGGCATTCTGCATTCGCAGGCCCGGGGAGAGTCGGCCCATATTCTAGAGCAAGAGATCCTCTCGCTATTAGACAAGAAGGCTATATCTATAATACCCTCCGAACAGAGTCAGAGCGGCTTTTATTCCAAGTATTTCCTCGTTCCCAAACGGGGAGGGAACGGGATTCGGCCTATACTAGATTTGAGGGCTCTGAACAAATATCTCAAAATATACAAATTCAGAATGCTCACTCACATCTCTGTTGCGTCTCGTGCGCCAAAACGATTGGTTCACATCAGTCGACCTGAGAGACGCGTATTTCCACATCCCAGTATATAATCCACACAGGAAATATCTGAGGTTCGCCTTTCAGGGTGTCTGTTACGAGTACAGAGTAGGCTTGTTTGAGACAAGCAAAACCTGCGCAGACCTGCGCAGTTGCGATCAACGTCTTGCTAGTGCGTTGCATGATGGTTAGTCATTTTGTCCGACTTGCTCTGGAGGCTCGCCCACATGAGACTTTGAAATCTCGCGGGACAAAGACGCCCGCAGCCTTGAGAGCGAGGCGAGTTGGCGCAGTTGCTCTCCACGAGCTGCGGAAGCGAAATGCTTGATGGGAAACGGCTCGCTGGTATCTCGAGCTGAGCGCTCATTGGTGGGTTTTACCACGTGCTGCTGATGAAGCTCTCCAATTGGCTGGCAAAAGTTTGTTGTTGGTTTGTGTCCGTTTTACGTCGCCACATCCATTCCCATTTTTCATCATTGTTCCACAATGTTTATCATCATGAAATTAATATCTATATATTGTATACTATACTGCTTACCGTTTTCATACTTTATATATCTTAGCATATTCATACACACTGTTCATACTGCTCATAGGCTGATATCTAGTGTATTAATACACACTGTTCATACTGCTCTCAGGCTGATATCTAGTGTATTCATACACACTGTTCATACTGCTCTCAGGCTGATATCTAGTGTATTCATACACACTGTTCATACTGCTCTCAGGCTGATATCTAGTGTATTAATACACACTGTTCATACTGCTCACAGGCTGATATCTAGTGTATTAATACACACTGTTCATACTGCTCTCAGGCTGATATCTAGTGTATTAATACACACTGTTCATACTGCTCTCAGGCTGATATCTAGTGTATTCATACCCCACTGTGTATTCATCATTCAATTCATTCTATATGTTATTCTGTAGATTGTGTACATTACTTTCCACTTCGCTGCTTGTTGCACCTGGTTAGAAGCTAAACTGCATTTCGTTGTCTCAGTACCTGTAATATGTGCAATAACAATAAAGTTTCTCTTTAAGTTAAACCAAATCATTAAAATAAAATCTATTGTAATGTAATGATTTGGTTTAACCTTATTTATTGAATACATCATTTAAAATGGCAAGATTAAATCAAATGACATCCATGTTGTACACATCATAAAGCTTAAAGTGGCAGCTAAAGAATTAACACAGCAGCAGGTCTGTTCAATTCATGCTCATGAAGCTTCATGTGTGCGGATCTGAAGGGACTGATCATTTGTAGCCTGTCCACCTATCAGTTTTGCAAACATTAAGAGGGAGGAGCATTTCTAATTATGGAACCCAGTCACTGGTGTGGTTCCTCATCATGACTGAATTAACAAACCTATATAAAGCAATAGTGATCACCTTTGTCTACAGTGGGTAAAATGGAATTTGTGGTGCTTACACTGCGTGATGGACAGGGAGACATCACTGTAAGAGTCTCACAAGACATTTCCCAAAGACTACAAAATGGCGAGTAAACAACTAAATTGCATTCCAACAATCTGGATATGATTTTAAATGATGTAAATTATTTTTCAGATAACAGTTTAGCAGCTGCACTTATGCAGCAAGCAAGGGCTGCAACAAATGCACAAGGTAATCTATCATTTAAATCAAAAATGATATTGTCTTTTAATGCAAATCAAACAAATGACATATTCATGTTTATTGTAAACACATATTTAATTTTCTCTCAATCACAGTCCCTTTAGATCATGTCATTCTCCATACAATACATGTGGGATTTCTATTGCATCCACTTCATCTGCAACGAAAAACGCCAACGCAATTTCCGCCATTGCAAACCCAGCCAGTCAAGCCGACTCCGAGTCCGAGCTGTCCGACTTAAGACGAGCATTTTGACACCTCCCCCGGCTGCGATCGGCTACTCTCGTCTACTTTCGAGGCGAGCCGCAATGTGTCTCAAACAAGCCTAGTACTTCCCTTCGGTCTGTCTCTCAGCCCACGAGTGTTTGTACGGTGTACGGAAGCCGCGATAGCCCCGTTAAGACAACAGGGTATTCGCCTGGCAACTTATCTGGACGATTGGCTCCTTCTCGCACAGTCGGAGCAAGAGGCTATTACGCAGACGAATGTCCTCGTAAAACACCTGCTCGACCTGGGTTTCGTAATAAACACAGAAAAGAGCATGTTGTCTCCAGCCCAGACTGTACTCTTCCTGGGCCTACGCCTGAATTCCGTGCCCTTTACAGCCCGCCTGTCAGCAGAGAGAGTGAAAGCCTTCAGGGCTTGCCTCGCTCATTTAGAGCCACGCAAATATGTTCTCTTCAGATCATGTCTGCGGTCATGTCAGCCGTCCTGGTGGTACGACTGGGACGCTTACACATGAGGGAGTTTCAGCGCTGGGTAGCTGCCCTCAGATTGGACTCCGTGTGTCATGGCGCGCGGAGAGTGATGGTCACTATGAAATGCATAATGGCTCTGCGCCACTGGCTGCACCCGACTTTTCTAGTACGGGGCGTGCCTATGGGTGCCGTCCTATCGCGGAAGGTGGTCACCACAGACGCATGTCTGACGGGCTGGGGGGGTATATACGAAGATCGACCTGTGAGGGGTCTCTGGAGCAGAGACCTCCAACGGTCACACATCAATTATCTGGAGCTTTTAGCGGTGTTCCTCACCCTGAAACGCTTTCTGCCTTTTCTCAGAGGACACCATGTCCTCGTGAGGACAGACAACACAACCACAATATCGTATATAAACCGCCAAGGGGGTTTGCGTTCTCTCCAGTTACACATGCTGGCACGCAAACTGATCTTATGGAGCTGCGGACGTCTCCTCTCTCTGAGAGCGACGCACGTACCAGGAGTGATGAACCTCGGGGCGGATCTGCTGTCCAGAGGTGCACCACTATATGCAGACTGGACTCTACATCCAATGATTGTGAGTCAGCTGTGGGTGCGTTACGGCCGGGCCGCGGTGGATCTGTTTGCATCAAAAGAAAACGCTCAATGTCAGCTGTTCTTTTCAATGCGCGATTTAAACGCACCGTTAGGCGTGGACGCACGTTTGGCCTCCGGTCCTTCTGTACGCGTTCCCACCGCTGGCTCTGATACCCCCAACTCTGGCCAGAGTGAGAGAACAACGCCACACACTGATCCTAATAGCTCCACACTGGCCTGCAATGTACTGGCTGGCGGAGATATATCAGCTGCTGTGCGGGCAGCGGTGGCAGCTCCCGCTACGCAGGGACATACTGTCTCAGGCGGGGGAGACCATTTTTCACCCACACCCAGAGAGCTTGGCACTATGGGCCTGGCCCGTGAGTGGTATAACCTGAATACAGTGAGACTCCCTCAGAAGGTGATAAACACTATTCAGAGTGCGAGAGCTTCCTCCACCAGGTCCCTCAATAGCCTCTTTCACACCGCAGGACTTGCGGTACTTTAGTGCCGGCACTAAAGTACCACTAAAGTACCACTAAAGTACCACGGCACTAAATCCGCCAGGGGGCTAGTGCCAATCGCATTCACACCGCAGTACTTTCCCTGAGGCACGATTACGCTGACGTCACTTCGTTTTCTTCTTCTCTGGGTTTACTGGCAGGCCGCAAAACCACTTCACGGCGAGTACAACAAAAAAACGAGAGAAGAAGAACTACACGGGGGGGAGGGGGTATAAAGCCCATCCGCTGTATGAGGCGTTTGTTTACTTTCCGACCTCAGACATGATGGAGTTCATAAGGGTAATTTACAAATAAAATACCCCATTATAACAATGGACTTTATCTTTATGTATTTATTATATATTACCCCCTCAGGCTGATTTTGGAAAAGGACATCAACCCTTGTTTGGTGTTTTTCCCTTATTTATCTAAAACAAATGACATGATAAATTACTTGTGTTTATGTGTGTAAGACTTGTGTTTCTGATAAATTCAACCACCGACACCTGTCTGCTCTCACATTCTTCTATTCTGCAAATTTGGGGTGGGACACAATAAATAAAGCTTCGCCAGTTTGTTTGTTTTATTGCACAGTCAAGACATAACAATAACGGCATCATGCTGTTCCAGGTGTGTCGTATGCATGTAAATTGAAGTTAAATAACAGTGTGAAATGTAAAATAAAGTGTAAGTAGTTTCAAAACAATGTAACAGTGGCAATATATATAGCAGCAGACACGCCTTAGTGCAAGTTAGGTGTCAGTATTAAAAAACAGTGGCAATATATATATATATAATAACAATAGAAAATCGTTACCACTCTTATTATTGTGGTCTTTCATTTTTTTATAGTCCTGCCTGAGTTTCTTTATTTTTACCCGGCATCCGTGTGCACTGTGCACGATTCCCAGCTCAAGTAGCGAACATCGCTCAAAACATTTGGAGTTGGGAACTGCTTTCTGTAGAAGCTGCTGCATCCCGTCCTTGGAGTAAATTGCCAGAAGCACCGACACTTCCTCATCATTCCACCGCTCCGGTGTTGTAGTACGTGTGGTCATAACTGCTTTAAAGTACAAAAAAACCACTCGCTCAGGTGTGGATGTGGTTTTGTAGCGAGGAAAAAAATGGCTGCCTAACAAAACAAATTCAGAGTCTAACGGGGCGTGGTTTGCAATTCGCCCAGCCAATAGAAATAGAATAGAAATTGGCACTCTTTTGTCACCAGGTTCGTACCACCTCTCTAGCAGGGACTAAAAAGTACCAAAAGAGTTCCAAAAGAGTTCCCGGCACTGAGTAGTCCCGGCGGTGTGAACGCGACATTATTGGTACTAACGGAACTAAAGAACTAAAGTACCAGGGAAAGTCCTGCGGTGTGAACGCGGCTTATGACTGTAAGTGGAGGGTGTTTGAGGAGTGGTGCCTTAAAAAAGGACACATCTCTTTTCAATGTCCTGTCGGGGTGATTCTATAATTTCTAGGATCTGATTGATAAACACAGAGCTTTCTCTACGATCAAAGTGTACCTGGCTGCTATTGCTGCATGCCATGTGCAGGGCCGCCTTAATGCACGGGCTGACCTGGGCTGAAGCCCAGGGGCCTACGGAGATCAGGTGCCTATCATGAGCCAATAAAAAAGTTTAAAAAAAACATTTAATTACATTTTTTTTCTTTTTCGGATGTTTTTAAAAAAACATTTAGATAAACAAAGTCTTGGCTTTCAGAATATGAAACTTTTATTTCCAAAATCACACGATAAATAAATGTTTGAAGCTTGTAAAGGGAAGATGACAGCTCTCACTCGCCACTCACTCCCCCTCCCTCCGGCTGACATTATGAATGTAAGGCGTATAGTAATCATAGATAACACGGCAGGGTCCGTTACAGTTTGTTTTCATCTGGTTTCAAATAAACAAAGTCTTGGCTTTCAGAATATTAAAATTGTTTCGGCAAATTCAGATGATAAATACAACATTGAAGCTTGTAACGGCATAATTACAAGAGGAGAACGGAGTAACTTGACGTCACAGCAGGCACAACAACAAGCCGGTGTTTCTCGTGAGTGTTTTCCCCGGGAAACAAACACAATACACACAAACGCAAAAATACACAAACACACACACTCGTGAGTTTCCCCCAGACCAGTAATCCAAACGAAAATATCTTCCCTCCGTAGTATTTTGATCATTTGCTCCGCTAATCAATCAGATCGATGGATTCCAGAGATGACTCCGTAACAGTCAGTGGGCACCACTTCACAGCCAATCAGAATGAGAATATGTTTCACATGTGACTTATTCAAATTGCGAGTGATTGAGTGACAGATGAAAGTTGTTTAGGAGAAAAAGTTTGAGAAGAAAAAGTTTGAGAGTGGCGCTCGGGAAAGGGAAATTGTTGAGGGAAAAGGAGTTTCGAGACAAGCAGCTATTACAAAACATGCCGAAGCTTATAGGTTATTTTAAACCTGTAGGCCGGGATGAGGAGGAAGGACAGATGAGTTCTGTACCGAGCGGTAGCGGTGCCGGCCGCAGCCAAGTAGGCCGTCTGGTTCTGATAGCGATGGAGTAGCGGGAGAGGAAAAACAGACAGGAGGGACATTATCTGTTGGAGGAGATGGAGAGGACGACGAGGACTTGCTACGTGGAGGGGAGCCAACGGCAACCGGACAAATACATGAGGGAGGCCCGATACGTCACTCATCTGGAGGAGAGGACCAGGCGCGCGTAGAGCAGAGTGGAGAAGTGCGATCACAGAGCCTGCCGAGGCTATAAATGACTTTCATTTGTTGTTTAAATAGGGGGCCTACAAAACCTGCCATCAGGCCCTGGGCCTGATGGCAGGTTAAGGCGGGCCTGGCCATGTGGGCTTTGAGGGAGGCTAGCCAACATCCCTTGGTCTGCCGTTTTATGAAAGGGGCTCGCAGGCTCCTCCATGTTTCCAGGTCACTGGTGCCCTTATGGGACTTGGCAGTGGTTTTAGATGGGCTCACTCGACCTCCATTTGAACCCCTGGAAGAAGCTGACATGAAACACCTGTCACTGAAGACAGTGCTGTTACTGGCTCTGGCATCTGCCAAGCGAGTCAGTGACATTCATGTGCTCTCTGTACATCCTTCATGCACTCTGAGGAACAGCGGCCGAATTTGCCGTGCCCAGTCCGTGCTTTACGCACCTATATGGACAGGAGTTTCGAATGCAATGACCAACTCTTTGTATCCTGGGCTAACCCTCAGAAGGGCAAGCCCGTTACCAGGCAACGGCTCTTCCACTGGATTGTGGAAGCGATTGCTCTGGTTTATACGAGTCAGGGTTTGCAGGCACCCAACAGACCTGCATGCTCATTCTACTCGTGGACTGGCTACATCCTGGGCTTTGTTCAAGGGTGTTTCCATCCAGGACATTTGTGCAGCAGCGAGCTGGTCCTCACCGCTCACTTTTGCCCGCTTTATACAGGCTAGATGTCTCTGCTCCAAGTGTGGCCCCGTGCAGTGCTGGGCCCCGTGTTGAAGACATTGGTCTACCCGTTAAGTTCTGGTTGTTTTTGGTGATTTTCGAGATAAGCATGTCTAGCAATACAGGAGTTTCAATATCCCATAGTGAGACATCGAATGGATTGTTATGAATGAGAACTATAGGTTACTTACGTAACCCCAGTTCTCAGAGTAACATGAAGTGAGATGTCTCACCAGACGGCCCTTCTTTGCTAAGGCGAAGCGAGAAGAGGTGCTTATTTTGAATGACGCTGCGACGTAGCGGTGGGTGGATTCCCTGACGTAGACGTCAAGATCACCAGCCAATCAGGATCGGCGTAATGAGATTGATGCTTCTGTTTGCATACGCGTTGAGGCGCATCCCATAGTGAGACATCTCACTTCATGTTACTCTGAATACTGGGGTTACGTAAGTAACCTGTAGTTTTACGGCTCTCCAAAATCGAGGTTCTTTCCGGGCCAACAACCGGGCTGAGTATGCTAAACTAGTGAGAGAATCGCTGGCAACTACAACAAAATAAACATATTTTACCGTGATTTAATTGTAATACACGTTTCAAAATGATGCCGAAGTAACAACATGCTGATACCGGTTAGAAAAACCATGAATTAATGCTTTGACAAGTCTGCAGACAAGACGGCAGGCGAAAAACCTTTTAAAATGCGTATTTTCTGAAGGCTAAGCTAACGCAGTATATGCTCCGACCGTCCACACTCACAACAACGTCCTATACAGACATAAATAAACCAGCGACTGTATTCGCCATGACACAGACAGTCTGTGGTTTGTACTTGTTTAACTTTTGCCTAGTGTCTGAACAGATATGAGGAGCTGTGAGCGTTTACTGTAGCTGCCACTCGCCTTCCGTGGCAAATGCAGCTATTTAAACGCGTATTTATCGTGTAAAATGTCGCTGTTTAGGCATGACTTTATCGAACTGATCTGTACACAGAGCTGATGTGCGATCTCTATTTTTCAAAAAGATTATACATTATCATTTCTATTCAATTTTACTTGGAGCATGGTTTGCTAAAAAAACAAACGTGCTATATTTATGATGAAATATTGGCGAGTGAGGGTTGCAACGCCCTTGGCAATTGTCGCTTCTTGAGGGGAGTTTCCACTGCTTGCTACGATAAACCAGGTGTATTATGACTAGTAAAGACAAATAATTAACAAATAAATATCTGTATTGACACAGCAACGTGTACACTGGTGTTATTAGACTTGGCTACAGACTTAGGGCAGCTGTAACTGATTGCAGTTGCCACTGCTAGTGAGATGCTAAGTTTACTTTATAAATTAGGCAAAGGACTTATATTTGCCCCATGCTTTCAGCAGCAGCAGGCCATTCACTTTGATTTGATCCAGTTATGAAATGTCATAATTTCGACAATAAAGAAATGCTACATAAACGTTATCTTGCACGTTTTATCGAACCATCTCCGTTTCTAACTTTCAATATATTTAAAAAGAGATCTCTCTCTCATCTGCGTGCGGGGACGGGGCCTCACAGACATGCTGCCAGGCCCGCCTTAACCTGCCATCAGGCCCTGGGGCTGATAGGTTTTGTAGGCCCCCTATTTAAACAACAAAAATGAAAGTCATTTATAGCCTAGGCAGGCTCTGTGATCGCACTTCTCCACTCTGCTCTGCGCGCGCCTGGTCCTCTCCTCCAGATGAGTGACGTATCGGGCCTCCCTCATGTATTTGTCCGGTTGCCGTTGGCTCCCCTCCACGTAGCAAGTCCTCGTCTTCCTCTTCATCTCCTCCCCTCCCTCCCTCCTGTCTGTTTTTCCTCTGCCGCTAGTCCATCGCTATCAGAACCAGGCGGCCTACTTGGCCCCGAGGCCCCGCGGCCGGCACCGCTGCTGCTCGGTACAGAACTCATCTGTCCTTCTCCTCATCCTGGCCTACAGGTTTAAAATAACCTGTAAGCTTCGACATGTTTTGTAATAGCTGCTTGTCTCGAAACTCCTTTTCCCTCAACAATTTCCTTTCCCGAGCACCACTCTCAAACTTTTTCTTCTCAAACTTTTTCTCCTAAACAACCTTCATCTGTCACTCAATCACTCGCAATTTAAATAAGTCACATGTGAAACATATTCTCATTCTGATTGGCTGTTAAGTGGTGCCCACTGACTGTTTCGGAGTCATCATGTTTGAGAAAAATCTCTGGAATCCATCGATCTGATTGATTAGCGGAGCAAATGATCAAAATACTACGGAGGGAAGATATTTCATTGGATTACTGTTGGCGAAACTCACGAGTGTGTGTGTTTCGTGCACAGCTACCACAGAGTTGCGGCCTCTGTGGCATATGCCGGAAGTACTTGCCACAGCTACCACAGAGTAGCGGCCTCTGTGGCACTATTCCTGAAGGACTTGCCACTTGCCTGCAGATGCCACGAACTATGAGCCAGGCCATACTGCTATTTTATACAGTATGAGCTCTGACTTTTACAGACAAAACATTTCAACATAATCTCACCAGGCCAAGAATCCATCAAATGGAAGTAGGCTAGAGAGTTTGGTTGACAATCACTTAAAGGGGACATGCAAAATGCACTTTGATGTCTTTAATACATAATATGTGTGTCAGGGAAAACTCACGCAGTCCGAAAATAAAAAACCCTTTCCTCTTTTCCTCTGTACCCAAATCGTTAAAAAACTGGGGTGGGGGTACAATGAGCGATACAGATTTGCTGCCGATATGACGTAATTTCGGATGGTGGACCCACAGAAAGTTGCCATCAGAAACAATGCCTGACGTGTTTTGGACGTAATCTCGTCTTTGTTTACATTAGCAAGCCTCGCTAACACTCAGAGCACATGTATTTAAAATGCAGGAAATAAAAAAAGGAACTCACCATGTGATAAACCCGCAAGAGAAAAAGCATTTGAGCTCTATGCTGTGTCAGAAATAATCCTTGATGTGGTTTAGAACAGGATGGCGTTTTATAACAGCAGAATTAAACTTTATCTCCGGTAGATTTCAGATCAGGCATTAGCTTCGCCTCCTCTATTTATTTATTTTAGGCTAAGGACCCAAAATCCCGCGTTCCTCTAATGGCGCATTTCCACTACGTCGCGGAGCGCGGTTTTAAGCGTGCCGTGCCGGCCCGTTTTTGGTTGCGTTTCTACTAGGTGTAGTTCCAGCTAGCGAGTACTTTTTCACAGTTCTCATTCATAACACTCCGTTCGATGTCTCTCAGGGGTTGGCAACCCGCGGTCCACGGGCCGCATGCGGCCCTTTAAGCCCTCTGCTCTGGCTCCCTTGAGCTTAGACAAAAATAAGAAGGAAATAAAATAAAAGTATTTGTAGGACTATTATATTTTGTTGCATGGTGGAAAAATGTTTCGTATCTTGTATTTTGAGGTGATACTGTGACACATAAATAAAAAACAAAACGGTTTTAATTAGGTCAACTAAAATATGCGTCACAATCCTGCTCCGGTCCCGCGCGAGCGGCCTTTTCTTGGAGGCGAATAACCCCGGCTCGATGAGTGATCTATGGATAAATCAAAGAAAAGTACCGGAGGAACACAGGATTTAATTCTGTGTGGGACAGGTATCCTGCTTTCACAGCAAACGATGCTGGTTTACCGGTATGTTTGATATGTAGAGAGAAGTTGTCAATGGTGGTGCAGCCTTTACGTATCGAGGAACAACAAGGGAGAGGAAGCCAGCTGACGATCTTCAGTCATAATTCAATGGGGTATGTAATTTATTTCAGAAAACACTAACGTCCCGATAGCAATGAATATATTAAATGCTTTGACAATAAATACATACAAAAATGTATCTGTGGAAGCCGTAGCGCTGTAAAAAGCACGACCAATCATCTGCTAAAATAACTGGATGGCCGACCTGCCTGTCAGCCTTCCATCTGTGCACAAACTTATCTCGTGCACTCATTGGTCATGTGCGCGTTCGTGTGTGTTGGAGGAGGGACTCTGTAAGAAAGTCTGAAGGAAGAGGCATATTTTTTCAGGTTGTGTATTTTCAAATTCTAGCGCACTCAAGCTGGTTTCTCCATTCTTACCTACCCTACCTTTAACTCTTTTTAGGGTGCAGCTATATGTTTATTTATTTCAAAGTGGGCCCATTTTAATAATATTTTTGTTCCCTTCAAATGTGCAGAGGACTCCCCAAGTGCTGTGTTTAATTTATTTTAAAGTAGGCCTGTGTATTATTTTTAATTCTCCTTATAAGAGTTCTTTGTTTCTTATTAGAGGTCAACAGTTTTATATCATGTAATAAATAGCCTAATAATGCAAAAAACTGTAGTTTTTGTCTGATATAACAATAAAAACTATGAAATATGTTTTGCGGCTCCAGACAACATTTTTTTGGAAAAAGGAGCAAAATGGCTCTTTGTTCAAAAAGGTTGCAGACCCCTGCACTATGGGATGCGCCTCAACGCGTATGCAAACAGAAGCATCAATGTCATTACGCCAATCCTGATTGGTTGGTGATCTTGACGTCTATGTCAGGGAATCCACCCGCCCTTTAAGTAGCTTGCGCTACGTCGCAGCGTCATTCAAACACCTCTTCTCGCTTCAGAGCACATCTCGAATATCAGTAGCCGGGCTAGCTTAACGGTCCACAGACTGAACCCAAGCTAACATTCAGTCGACGGCGCTTGCCTGTTACTTTTTTGCTTTGCAGAAGAATTTAACAGATATTAACACCACCAGTAATATTGTAATCTGCCCCGCCGTTTTGTCTTTCGAAATAACGGTAAGGTTTGATTTTTTTCTTCAAACAGTAACATAACTGTTGCTAGTTATCCCTCCGCGCCGACACCACGGGAGAGCGGGGACGGACTCTTCTCTCCCTCACACCAGAGGAGACGGAGATAAGAAAGATATTAACACACCAGTTAATATTTTTTAAAGAAAAATCACCCCGTAGTTTTTCCTTTCGGAATCATGATAATGTTGGATGTTTTTCGGTAACATACCTGTTACTAGCTTGTCTCTCCGCGCCGACAACCGCGGCAAACGAGGATGGACCATTCTCTCCCTCACACCAGAGGAGTCGGAGGCTCGGCTCGGAGGCTCGGCTCGGAGGCTGCGAGCTTAGGATCTCGGGCACGGACTCACACCAGGTCTGCTCGTCCTGCCTTGGGCTGGAACACGCCCAGGAAGCTATCGATACCCCCGGTTCGTGCGGGCATCGTGCCCGCTTCAACCATCAAGAGCCTCCGCCGACGGCTAGCGTGCCAAGCTAGCCTGTCGGGACGGGACCCATTCATGACCGTTGATTCGCCGGCCGGCAATCGGGACATGGTGGCGACCGCCGCGGAGATTGAGCCCCGCGCTGTGTCAGGCTGGGTTCAACAACGGCTGTAGCCGCGGAATCGGAGCCCCGCGCCGTGTCAGGCTGGGGCCCGGTGGCGGCAAGAGCCGCGAGAGCGGAGCCCCCGCGCTATATCAAGCTGGGGCTCCCAACTGGACCTCAACCGTGGTTCCACCCGCGGAGGATGTCCTACAGCTGGATTATATGGAGGAGGATGAAGAAGATGCCTCTGAGTTCCTCTTATCTGACTCGGATGAGCACGAAGATGACATCTTCGTTTCATCTGCCCAGGCTGCCAAGCCGGAGGCGATGTCCGCTCCCCCGGGCGAAAGCACACCAGCTTCTGCCTGCCTCAGTATGGACTTTCAGGCCGTGTGCCAAAGTGCTGCGTCCAGGCTGGACATCCCCTGGCCTGAAGTGGCCAAGGAGACCTCCAGATCTCGCTATGAGGGGAAGAACTTGCCCCAAGCAACGAGGATGAGGAAGCAGCTTCTCCCAGACTTTCCAGAGATGCTGGACGAGGTGTCGGTCTCGTGGAGAGACCCGCCCTTTCAGCAACAAGGCCCCAATCCAGGGTGCCTCCTCTTTGGACTGTGTCGGCATGGAGAAGCTCGGCCTGCTCCGCATGCCGCCCATGGAACCGCTGGTAGTAGCCCACCTCCCGAGGGCATATGTGGCTCCGCTCTAGCTTCGATGCATCCAAAAATGTGGAGGATGAGGCTCTCCAGCTTTGTCTTCCCCGAAGGGTCCAGCCGCCGCTTTCAACGGCCCCCGCGGCAGTCCTTCGCTCAAGCTGCCTCATGTCCTGCCTGTTTCAAGATCTGAAACAGCAGAGGCTACAGCCCGCCCGTGTCTCCAGCCCAGACACGAGGCGAGGACGGGCTGGCCAAGAGAGTCTCCGGTTCCGGCAGCAGCCGCTCAGGCACAGCCGGCCCAGACTTTCAGCCACCAGACGAGGAAGAAGAAGAGGGTGGCCTGACAGCCTCCTCTCCTCTCCTCGATAAAGGAGCTGGAAGTTCCCTGTTCTCCAGCTCCAGAACACGTTCCAGTGTTAGATGCTCATGTGTTTCCGGGGTGCAACCATGCCCCCATCTTCCCGCCGCCTCGAGTGATGTCAGAACGTCATCCTCAAGTTCGCGCCATGAATGAAATGCTCGTTTAAGTCACACAAACACATGTCATCACTATTGTCTTTTAATAAATAATTTTCCACTGTCGTTTCCAGGCTTAAAGCCAAGGGCGCAGTCAATACAAATGAAAAGAAAGACAATAAAAACAATAAACAGTCTGACGTCTACCCCCTTCTAAGAGTGGCTGCTACCGCTCTCAGAAGGCGGACGATGGACGGGGCTGTGAAGGCATCACCGCCACGCGCATGCGCAGTGTCGACCGGGGTTGTCAACCTGGGGTACCACCGTGTTCAGACACTAGAGGGCCCCATAACACAACAAATAAAGACACAGAGGGCAGACGACAGGGATGTGACATCTCCACTCGCTTTGAGAAGCGAAAAGTGGAGGATGCTCACAGATTCTTCTTGGGTTTGCAAGATAATAACACGGGGTTACAGACTCCAATTCACTGTCACCCCCCCTCACTTCTCGGGCATTCTGCATTCGCAGGCCCGGGGAGAGTCGGCCCATATTCTAGAGCAAGAGATCCTCTCGCTATTAGACAAGAAGGCTATATCTATAATACCCTCCGAACAGAGTCAGAGCGGCTTTTATTCCAAGTATTTCCTCGTTCCCAAACGGGGAGGGAACGGGATTCGGCCTATACTAGATTTGAGGGCTCTGAACAATATCTCAAAATATACAAATTCAGAATGCTCACTCACATCTCTGTTGCGTCTCGTGCGCCAAAACGATTGGTTCACATCAGTCGACCTGAGAGACGCGTATTTCCACATCCCAGTATATAATCCACACAGGAAATATCTGAGGTTCGCCTTTCAGGGTGTCTGTTACGAGTACAGAGTAGGCTTGTTTGAGACAAGCAAAACCTGCGCAGACCTGCGCAGTTGCGATCAACGTCTTGCTAGTGCGTTGCATGATGGTTAGTCATTTTGTCCGACTTGCTCTGGAGGCTCGCCCACATGAGACTTTGAAATCTCGCGGGACAAAGACGCCCGCAGCCTTGAGAGCGAGGCGAGTTGGCGCAGTTGCTCTCCACGAGCTGCGGAAGCGAAATGCTTGATGGGAAACGGCTCGCTGGTATCTCGAGCTGAGCGCTCATTGGTGGGTTTTACCACGTGCTGCTGATGAAGCTCTCCAATTGGCTGGCAAAAGTTTGTTGTTGGTTTGTGTCCGTTTTACGTCGCCACATCCATTCCCATTTTTCATCATTGTTCCACAATGTTTATCATCATGAAATTAATATCTATATATTGTATACTATACTGCTTACCGTTTTCATACTTTATATATCTTAGCATATTCATACACACTGTTCATACTGCTCATAGGCTGATATCTAGTGTATTAATACACACTGTTCATACTGCTCTCAGGCTGATATCTAGTGTATTCATACACACTGTTCATACTGCTCTCAGGCTGATATCTAGTGTATTCATACACACTGTTCATACTGCTCTCAGGCTGATATCTAGTGTATTAATACACACTGTTCATACTGCTCACAGGCTGATATCTAGTGTATTAATACACACTGTTCATACTGCTCTCAGGCTGATATCTAGTGTATTAATACACACTGTTCATACTGCTCTCAGGCTGATATCTAGTGTATTCATACCCCACTGTGTATTCATCATTCAATTCATTCTATATGTTATTCTGTAGATTGTGTACATTACTTTCCACTTCGCTGCTTGTTGCACCTGGTTAGAAGCTAAACTGCATTTCGTTGTCTCAGTACCTGTAATATGTGCAATAACAATAAAGTTTCTCTTTAAGTTAAACCAAATCATTAAAATAAAATCTATTGTAATGTAATGATTTGGTTTAACCTTATTTATTGAATACATCATTTAAAATGGCAAGATTAAATCAAATGACATCCATGTTGTACACATCATAAAGCTTAAAGTGGCAGCTAAAGAATTAACACAGCAGCAGGTCTGTTCAATTCATGCTCATGAAGCTTCATGTGTGCGGATCTGAAGGGACTGATCATTTGTAGCCTGTCCACCTATCAGTTTTGCAAACATTAAGAGGGAGGAGCATTTCTAATTATGGAACCCAGTCACTGGTGTGGTTCCTCATCATGACTGAATTAACAAACCTATATAAAGCAATAGTGATCACCTTTGTCTACAGTGGGTAAAATGGAATTTGTGGTGCTTACACTGCGTGATGGACAGGGAGACATCACTGTAAGAGTCTCACAAGACATTTCCCAAAGACTACAAAATGGCGAGTAAACAACTAAATTGCATTCCAACAATCTGGATATGATTTTAAATGATGTAAATTATTTTTCAGATAACAGTTTAGCAGCTGCACTTATGCAGCAAGCAAGGGCTGCAACAAATGCACAAGGTAATCTATCATTTAAATCAAAAATGATATTGTCTTTTAATGCAAATCAAACAAATGACATATTCATGTTTATTGTAAACACATATTTAATTTTCTCTCAATCACAGTCCCTTTAGATCATGTCATTCTCCATACAATACATGTGGGATTTCTATTGCATCCACTTCATCTGCAACGAAAAACGCCAACGCAATTTCCGCCATTGCAAACCCAGCCAGTCAAGCCGACTCCGAGTCCGAGCTGTCCGACTTAAGACGAGCATTTTGACACCTCCCCCGGCTGCGATCGGCTACTCTCGTCTACTTTCGAGGCGAGCCGCAATGTGTCTCAAACAAGCCTAGTACTTCCCTTCGGTCTGTCTCTCAGCCCACGAGTGTTTGTACGGTGTACGGAAGCCGCGATAGCCCCGTTAAGACAACAGGGTATTCGCCTGGCAACTTATCTGGACGATTGGCTCCTTCTCGCACAGTCGGAGCAAGAGGCTATTACGCAGACGAATGTCCTCGTAAAACACCTGCTCGACCTGGGTTTCGTAATAAACACAGAAAAGAGCATGTTGTCTCCAGCCCAGACTGTACTCTTCTTGGGCCTACGCCTGAATTCCGTGCCCTTTACAGCCCGCCTGTCAGCAGAGAGAGTGAAAGCCTTCAGGGCTTGCCTCGCTCATTTAGAGCCACGCAAATATGTTCTCTTCAGATCATGTCTGCGGTCATGTCAGCCGTCCTGGTGGTACGACTGGGACGCTTACACATGAGGGAGTTTCAGCGCTGGGTAGCTGCCCTCAGATTGGACTCCGTGTGTCATGGCGCGCGGAGAGTGATGGTCACTATGAAATGCATAATGGCTCTGCGCCACTGGCTGCACCCGACTTTTCTAGTACGGGGCGTGCCTATGGGTGCCGTCCTATCGCGGAAGGTGGTCACCACAGACGCATGTCTGACGGGCTGGGGGGGTATATACGAAGATCGACCTGTGAGGGGTCTCTGGAGCAGAGACCTCCAACGGTCACACATCAATTATCTGGAGCTTTTAGCGGTGTTCCTCACCCTGAAACGCTTTCTGCCTTTTCTCAGAGGACACCATGTCCTCGTGAGGACAGACAACACAACCACAATATCGTATATAAACCGCCAAGGGGGTTTGCGTTCTCTCCAGTTACACATGCTGGCACGCAAACTGATCTTATGGAGCTGCGGACGTCTCCTCTCTCTGAGAGCGACGCACGTACCAGGAGTGATGAACCTCGGGGCGGATCTGCTGTCCAGAGGTGCACCACTATATGCAGACTGGACTCTACATCCAATGATTGTGAGTCAGCTGTGGGTGCGTTACGGCCGGGCCGCGGTGGATCTGTTTGCATCAAAAGAAAACGCTCAATGTCAGCTGTTCTTTTCAATGCGCGATTTAAACGCACCGTTAGGCGTGGACGCGCTCGCGCACGTTTGGCCTCCGGTCCTTCTGTACGCGTTCCCACCGCTGGCTCTGATACCCCCAACTCTGGCCAGAGTGAGAGAACAACGCCACACACTGATCCTAATAGCTCCACACTGGCCTGCAATGTACTGGCTGGCGGAGATATATCAGCTGCTGTGCGGGCAGCGGTGGCAGCTCCCGCTACGCAGGGACATACTGTCTCAGGCGGGGGAGACCATTTTTCACCCACACCCAGAGAGCTTGGCACTATGGGCCTGGCCCGTGAGTGGTATAACCTGAATACAGTGAGACTCCCTCAGAAGGTGATAAACACTATTCAGAGTGCGAGAGCTTCCTCCACCAGGTCCCTCAATAGCCTCTTTCACACCGCAGGACTTGCGGTACTTTAGTGCCGGCACTAAAGTACCACTAAAGTACCACTAAAGTACCACGGCACTAAATCCGCCAGGGGGCTAGTGCCAATCGCATTCACACCGCAGTACTTTCCCTGAGGCACGATTACGCTGACGTCACTTCGTTTTCTTCTTCTCTGGGTTTACTGGCAGGCCGCAAAACCACTTCACGGCGAGTACAACAAAAAAACGAGAGAAGAAGAACTACACGGGGGGGAGGGGGTATAAAGCCCATCCGCTGTATGAGGCGTTTGTTTACTTTCCGACCTCAGACATGATGGAGTTCATAAGGGTAATTTACAAATAAAATACCCCATTATAACAATGGACTTTATCTTTATGTATTTATTATATATTACCCCCTCAGGCTGATTTTGGAAAAGGACATCAACCCTTGTTTGGTGTTTTTCCCTTATTTATCTAAAACAAATGACATGATAAATTACTTGTGTTTATGTGTGTAAGACTTGTGTTTCTGATAAATTCAACCACCGACACCTGTCTGCTCTCACATTCTTCTATTCTGCAAATTTGGGGTGGGACACAATAAATAAAGCTTCGCCAGTTTGTTTGTTTTATTGCACAGTCAAGACATAACAATAACGGCATCATGCTGTTCCAGGTGTGTCGTATGCATGTAAATTGAAGTTAAATAACAGTGTGAAATGTAAAATAAAGTGTAAGTAGTTTCAAAACAATGTAACAGTGGCAATATATATAGCAGCAGACACGCCTTAGTGCAAGTTAGGTGTCAGTATTAAAAAACAGTGGCAATATATATATATATAATAACAATAGAAAATCGTTACCACTCTTATTATTGTGGTCTTTCATTTTTTATAGTCCTGCCTGAGTTTCTTTATTTTTACCCGGCATCCGTGTGCACTGTGCACGATTCCCAGCTCAAGTAGCGAACATCGCTCAAAACATTTGGAGTTGGGAACTGCTTTCTGTAGAAGCTGCTGCATCCCGTCCTTGGAGTAAATTGCCAGAAGCACCGACACTTCCTCATCATTCCACCGCTCCGGTGTTGTAGTACGTGTGGTCATAACTGCTTTAAAGTACAAAAAAACCACTCGCTCAGGTGTGGATGTGGTTTTGTAGCGAGGAAAAAAATGGCTGCCTAACAAAACAAATTCAGAGTCTAACGGGGCGTGGTTTGCAATTCGCCCAGCCAATAGAAATAGAATAGAAATTGGCACTCTTTTGTCACCAGGTTCGTACCACCTCTCTAGCAGGGACTAAAAAGTACCAAAAGAGTTCCAAAAGAGTTCCCGGCACTGAGTAGTCCCGGCGGTGTGAACGCGACATTATTGGTACTAACGGAACTAAAGAACTAAAGTACCAGGGAAAGTCCTGCGGTGTGAACGCGGCTTATGACTGTAAGTGGAGGGTGTTTGAGGAGTGGTGCCTTAAAAAAGGACACATCTCTTTTCAATGTCCTGTCGGGGTGATTCTATAATTTCTAGGATCTGATTGATAAACACAGAGCTTTCTCTACGATCAAAGTGTACCTGGCTGCTATTGCTGCATGCCATGTGCAGGGCCGCCTTAATGCACGGGCTGACCTGGGCTGAAGCCCAGGGGCCTACGGAGATCAGGTGCCTATCATGAGCCAATAAAAAAGTTTAAAAAAAACATTTAATTACATTTTTTTTCTTTTTCGGATGTTTTTAAAAAACATTTAGATAAACAAAGTCTTGGCTTTCAGAATATGAAACTTTTATTTCCAAAATCACACGATAAATAAATGTTTGAAGCTTGTAAAGGGAAGATGACAGCTCTCACTCGCCACTCACTCCCCCTCCCTCCGGCTGACATTATGAATGTAAGGCGTATAGTAATCATAGATAACACGGCAGGGTCCGTTACAGTTTGTTTTCATCTGGTTTCAAATAAACAAAGTCTTGGCTTTCAGAATATTAAAATTGTTTCGGCAAATTCAGATGATAAATACAACATTGAAGCTTGTAACGGCATAATTACAAGAGGAGAACGGAGTAACTTGACGTCACAGCAGGCACAACAACAGCCGGTGTTTCTCGTGAGTGTTTTCCCCGGGAAACAAACACAATACACACAAACGCAAAAATACACAAACACACACACTCGTGAGTTTCCCCCAGACCAGTAATCCAAACGAAAATATCTTCCCTCCGTAGTATTTTGATCATTTGCTCCGCTAATCAATCAGATCGATGGATTCCAGAGATGACTCCGTAACAGTCAGTGGGCACCACTTCACAGCCAATCAGAATGAGAATATGTTTCACATGTGACTTATTCAAATTGCGAGTGATTGAGTGACAGATGAAAGTTGTTTAGGAGAAAAAGTTTGAGAAGAAAAAGTTTGAGAGTGGCGCTCGGGAAAGGAAATTGTTGAGGGAAAAGGAGTTTCGAGACAAGCAGCTATTACAAAACATGCCGAAGCTTATAGGTTATTTTAAACCTGTAGGCCGGGATGAGGAGGAAGGACAGATGAGTTCTGTACCGAGCGGTAGCGGTGCCGGCCGCAGCCAAGTAGGCCGTCTGGTTCTGATAGCGATGGAGTAGCGGGAGAGGAAAAACAGACAGGAGGGACATTATCTGTTGGAGGAGATGGAGAGGACGACGAGGACTTGCTACGTGGAGGGGAGCCAACGGCAACCGGACAAATACATGAGGGAGGCCCGATACGTCACTCATCTGGAGGAGAGGACCAGGCGCGCGTAGAGCAGAGTGGAGAAGTGCGATCACAGAGCCTGCCGAGGCTATAAATGACTTTCATTTGTTGTTTAAATAGGGGGCCTACAAAACCTGCCATCAGCCCCAGGGCCTGATGGCAGGTTAAGGCGGGCCTGGCCATGTGGGCTTTGAGGGAGGCTAGCCAACATCCCTTGGTCTGCCGTTTTATGAAAGGGGCTCGCAGGCTCCTCCATGTTTCCAGGTCACTGGTGCCCTTATGGGACTTGGCAGTGGTTTTAGATGGGCTCACTCGACCTCCATTTGAACCCCTGGAAGAAGCTGACATGAAACACCTGTCACTGAAGACAGTGCTGTTACTGGCTCTGGCATCTGCCAAGCGAGTCAGTGACATTCATGTGCTCTCTGTACATCCTTCATGCACTCTGAGGAACAGCGGCCGAATTTGCCGTGCCCAGTCCGTGCTTTACGCACCTATATGGACAGGAGTTTCGATGCAATGACCAACTCTTTGTATCCTGGGCTAACCCTCAGAAGGGCAAGCCCGTTACCAGGCAACGGCTCTTCCACTGGATTGTGGAAGCGATTGCTCTGGTTTATACGAGTCAGGGTTTGCAGGCACCAACAGACCTGCATGCTCATTCTACTCGTGGACTGGCTACATCCTGGGCTTTGTTCAAGGGTGTTTCCATCCAGGACATTTGTGCAGCAGCGAGCTGGTCCTCACCGCTCACTTTTGCCCGCTTTTACAGGCTAGATGTCTCTGCTCCAAGTGTGGCCCGTGCAGTGCTGGGCCCCGTGTTGAGACATTGTTCTACCCGTTAAGTTCTGGTTGTTTTGGTGATTTTCGAGATAAGCATGTCTAGCAATACAGGAGTTTCAATATCCCATAGTGAGACATCGAATGGAGTGTTATGAATGAGAACTATAGGTTACTTACGTAACCCCAGTTCTCAGAGTAACATGAAGTGAGATGTCTCACCAGACGGCCCTTCTTGCTAAGGCGAAGCGAGAAGAGGTGCTTATTTTGAATGACGCTGCGACGTAGCGGTGGGTGGATTCCCTGACGTAGACGTCAAGATCACCAGCCAATCAGGATCGGCGTAATGAGATTGATGCTTCTGTTTGCATACGCGTTGAGGCGCATCCCATAGTGAGACATCTCACTTCATGTTACTCTGAATACTGGGGTTACGTAAGTAACCTGTAGTTTTACGGCTCTCCAAAATCGAGGTTCTTTCCGGGCCAACAACCGGGCTGAGTATGCTAAACTAGTGAGAGAATCGCTGGCAACTACAACAAAATAAACATATTTTACCGTGATTTAATTGTAATACACGTTTCAAAATGATGCCGAAGTAACAACATGCTGATACCGGTTAGTAAAAACCATGAATTAATGCTTTGACAAGTCTGCAGACAAGACGGCAGGCGAAAAACCTTTTAAAATGCGTATTTTCTGAATCGGCTAAGCTAACGCAGTATATGCTCCGACCGTCCACACTCACAACAACGTCCTATACAGACATAAATAAACCAGCGACTGTATTCGCCATGACACAGACAGTCTGTGGTTTGTACTTGTTTAACTTTTGCCTAGTGTCTGAACAGATATGAGGAGCTGTGAGCTCTGAGTGCTAACAGCTGATGTTGGTTTTGTGTTTCGCATTGAAGATGACGTCACAGCTCTGCCTACACTGCGTTACAATAGTTACTACCTCAGTTCCTAAACTGTAATGGAAACGCAGCATAAAGTGAGCCTGGCCAACCGTACAAAGCCGTGCGAGGCCCTGCAGTGGAAATGTGCCATAACAGGGCTGCAAAAGAGGAGTATGAGGCATGGATCTGTTTGGTATTTTAAGCAAAAAACTTCACAGACATGTTTTGTATAGGTATGGCCCTACAATATATTTTTCCAATATCGCATAATAGGTCCACTTTAAAAGGGTCATGATAACAGGTATTACAAAATAACTTTTTTTTGAGAACACATTTTTCAGTATGCAGGTAATAATGATTAAGATTTAAAACAACAATACAACATTGTGTACATCACATTAGGTTTGATAAAATAAAATAAAAATCCCAACTTCTCTAAATAATTTTTCCTGACTTCAATCATTGGCTCTTATTGCAGTGCTTCTCCAGAGCGGGTACCACTTTTGTGCACTCATTGAAATAGCAGCTATAAGAAAAAATCTATTTGCATAACCCATACAATGAAATACCAAAAAACATCCCTTGATTTGACCCCATGTCCATCTCTTCAACACTGTACATACATCATTTTACAAAAGAATAAGGTTGTCTGTTGACTAGAAAGGCAGATCTTCAGGTTTTGGTTCCTCATCCTCTCAATGTGGCCAATCACACTTCCAGGGCTGAGACTTTGGCACGTTGAGACACTTTCCTAACTTCTCACAGCCAGTGGGGGCCCAATTCTGTAACAGAGAGTAGCAATCACAGCAAGCACAAGAATATGATGTTATCAGAGTTATGAGTGATTTACAGGAAGTTATTACTGTGCTTGTTTATTTTATTCACCACAAGGGGGCAGTGCTATGCCACAAATAAATGCACAGCAGTGTAGCTCTCACTCTGTGCTTCAGTGTGAAAAAGCCACTGCCTAATTTATATCTAAGAAATCCTAAAGGACATGTTTTTCATAAAAGTCAAACACAGACACAATCTAAAGGAAAATGTCCAGGTTCAGATAATGATATGATATATATATATATATAGGTTATAATATGTTCAAGTTATACATAATAGTCTGCAAGCTCAAAGCAGACAGTTAACCCTCTGAGACCCACATAGGACATTTCTGTTTTTGTATATTTTTGTGTTTTGCCTAATAAATTGTCATTTCTTTGCAGTAAAATCAAGTTTTACACATCCCAGAAATCAACACAACCTCAGCTAATGATATGTGTCACTCATTAGAGACTTATATACACTATAATAGGGGATATTTGCCCATAAATAAAAAATAAATAAAAAACGGAGCTTGAATGTTTTACTTATTTCATTAAAAAGAACTGCTAACCATAACATTGAAAGAAACATTCAACACAGAAAATTGCACACATTTATTATCATTGTATCATAACTGATTAGAAGATTCTAACGTATTCTGTTCAATAGTTATGCCCATTCTTTTGGGCAGTGTCCATGGGCGTTTTTTTTGCGAAGAATTGTCATTTTCTGTCCTGCCAATTTTGAAGAGTACACATGATATATCATGTCCTCAATCACACATGGCATGCTGAGCAGATTCGTCTGAATTTTCATCAACATTGTCCCCTTGAAAAATCTGCTCCAAAGCCTCAGCTGTAGTAAACGTCTGTGCCGTCCTTGTTTACTTTCAAAACACTAAAAGAACGTATTCCAACTTTTATTTATTTATTTCGCGCGTGGAATTATACCGGCTCTCATTTCAGTAAACATAACATCAGAACAGACAGGCAACCCTCTGAATCAGACTCCGATTGGCTGTGACTGCATCCACTCAGAGTGTCCGATTCAGAAACGTGACTCTTTCACTCTTTACGTCAGAAACAAAGATGGTGGATGAGAATAGATCTATAAATGATGAGCGATGCGCCAGAATCAAGGTGAGACCATCCGCAGCATATACAACTTTATGCATTCATTTCACCGAAATAAGTAAACGCCTCTCAATGAAAAACTGAATAGAGTTGTTTAGTGCCGTTTTTGTAGTTGAAGAGGAAAAACACGGCATGTCTCTGGCTGAAACAGCTGAGAAGTTATGACGCTTTGAACACAACGTGATCTTTGGGATCGTATACGGCCCCGTGGGTCTCAGAGGGTTAAAGGTAGGGTAGGTAAGAATGGAGAAACCAACTCGAGTGCGCTAGAATCTGAAAATACACAACCGGAAAAAATCTGCCCCTTCCTTCAGACTTCCTTATAGAGCCCCTCCTCCAACACACACGAACGTGCACATGACCAATGAGGGCACGAGATAAGTTTGTGCACAGATGGAAGGCTGACAGGCAGGTAGGCCATCCAGTTATTTTAGCCGGGCCGGCTCAGATGATTGGTCGTGCTTTTTACAGTACTACGGCTTCCAGAGATGACATTTTTTATGTATTTATTGTCAAAGCATTTAATGTATTCATTGCTATCGGGATGTTCAGAGCATTCCATGGAATATAACAAAAAGTGTTTCTGAAGTGAATTACCTACCCCACCATTAACTTAAATATTCAGAAAGTTTTATGAATTCTTAGTTTTTTTCACAAGGGCTTAATTAATTTGTCTTTGTATTCGTGTATCTGATGTATACGTGTGACGGACAGAGAGATAAGGTGTAAACATTCCTGGGATTAACACTCAGTATCTGAGTTACCTTCTACACACACAATGAATGTATTCTCAACATAATTGATATAGTTTTGCACTTTTACTAAGTGCATCTTAATATTTATGTTGTATAAATCTCACCATCACCGCCACGTCACACATGTTGAGCTGGGGAACACCGGGCACCAGCGTACTCTTATGCTGCTCCACAACAGGAGAGATGCTGCTCAGCACTTTCTGGTACTCATGGGACGAAACACTGCAACACACAACACACATGGTCAGTATGTTGAAACTAAATGTTTGTTTCAGTTTCCATTATCTGATGATATTTTTTACTCTTATTGAAAGCAGATGTCTGAAAATCGAATCTTTTTTTGTCTGTCCAACTACACATTATAGAAGCACAAAGAATACATATTTGGTAATTTTGCTTGATAAATTACTAAGAGAATGTATTTATTTTTGTCAATTGACTATTTTAAGCTTTGAATGCATGTGAAACAATGACTTAACCAACAATTGAAAATGACACACACATATACAGACCCGGATCAACGGTTTCATAGTGTATCAAACACAAGTCTGTTTATCTGTTGGATTGTTTATCTGGATGGATAAGCCGAACATACATTCAAACACACACACACACACACACACACACACACACACACACCACACACACACACACACACACACACACACACACACACACACACACACACACACACACACACACACACACACACACACACTTGCATTATTTCAGATTTTGTTTGGCTTTTGGTCATAGAATATTGTAGTTAATGCTGCGCGCATGTATCCAGTCCACCTTATAACAGAGAAGGGAAACGCTGTAGCTTTAAACAACAGATACACCTACACACATCCAAAATCACACACATGCTGTCCACTCGGGCACCCTTTGGGAAAGCACGCTCAGCAGGGCGAACTATGTAACCCCTACCTCATCCCCTGTCTCTCAATTACTGTTGTTGGACAGCAGTGAGCCCGAGCACCTCTGTGCATTATTATATTCAGTGTGTAAAACACAGGGGCCCCGAAGGCTTTCAAAGGAACGCTGCTCTCAATAGGACCTGTAGGGTTAATGGGCTGTGCGTGCACGTGTGTGTGTTGGGGGAGTGGGTGTCTGGTAGCGTGACACACAGATAGACAAATATCAGCAGTGCAATTACACCCCTGATACGCTCGCCGGCAGCACCTGTGCCAGCCTTCCATGCTCCCTCCACTGCAAACCCGGCCCTCTGATTGGCCCCTGGGGACCATGTGCATGTGTGTGAGGTGAAGTGTCAATTAGAGTAATAACCCCAGGCCCTGTCCAGCTCACACCTACCCTCCCTCTTAGATCTCCCACAGGGCAGCAAGGCTTTCCTCCATCAGCCAGCACCTGCTCCTCTCCTTGATACTCTCAGTCTTTACTTTCCCCTACAATTACTTTACTCGCCTGGTAGTGCACTGGCCGCAATTAGTCTCTCTCCTGGTGTGCCACATTCGTCATGAGCTAACTATCAATGCAGTGTGACCCGAGCTGATAGGACAGCACTGGATTCATACCCCTGGTTAAAAATCAGACATTCAGATTAAATTGCTTCAGCTATCTAAAATCGCAAATTCTGCTTTCGCCAGATTATGATCAGCAAGAGAGATATTTAATTCCCCTCCTCTCTGTGCCCGCTACTGGTTGCTGCGATTCATTTTGTGATAAGTGATGAAGCAACTTAATAAAAGTAAATTATGGGGATATCTATCAGACTGTTGTAAGTTGTCTCCGCTACCATACAAGTCTGCAAGTAAAGTGCGCCATGCATACAGAAACTTGCATAAGATATTATGTTTTCTATTGTTTTGTCTATGCAATGAAAATCTCACACTGCAGACCTCTAAATCAAAAACTAATAATATCATTTGTTTATGCCCCCTCTGCAAACAAATAATAAAAAGCCTACAGTCAGCACAGCTCATTATCATGATTATAACCCTTAGCTTACTGGTGTAGAGGCAAAATCTGGAATAATAAGCAGGCTGTATGCAAATGAAGTCTTTGATTTATAATGTATGGCACCCTAGGGGGATGGGGGCATTGCTCAGGTGTGTCACCACTCTGATTACTGATTCATAACACTATTGCTGGAACACACACACACACACGCAACCACAACCACAGTGGCAGAAGGTGGGGGAATTGAGGAGACAATCAAATACATCTGTCCTGCCTACCCCTCCCCTCCACCACCTACTCCACCCCGGTGGAAATTGAGCACTTCAGTAAGGACTATTGATTGGGAACACGGGAGCTTGGTGGCAGGCAGCAGATGAGGCCAGACTGTGAGCAGGGCTGCCTGCAGTGTTAGGGCCGGGACTACACTGCGGATGACCGAGACTCAGGGGACCCGAGCTGAGGTGGGTGGTGTGAAAGCCAGGATGTGTTAAACTCGGGGCCTTAGGTCACAGAGACGGAGGGCAAAGAGGAAGGCAGCAAAAGGCTTTAAATGAATCCAATAGAAACCCAACATGTTTGGTAGATGCAGACCTGGTTGGGTTTGTCATCCTGGACCACCATGAGAGGCGTGGTCCAGTTACACCAGTCAAATGTGGCTGTCCTTCGGGTTTTTAACAAGTTATACGACCAAAACATAACAACTATACATTCAAAACACACATACACACAAATTAGCATCTTTCTGAATTGTGGGCTTTTGGTCAAAGGAGTATTGTAGTGAATGCTCAGCGCACATGTATCCAGTCCACATTATATCAGAAAGGGGAAATGCTGTAGCCTTAAACACCTACACACATCCAAAAACACAAAGGCTGTCCACTCGGGCACCCTTTGGGAAAGCAGGGAGAATCTAATAGGGATAGAAACCAAGTTTTGTAGATGCAGACTTGGTTGGGTTTGTGCTTCATCCTGGACACACGGACCACCAGGAGAGGCCTTCTCCAGTTACACCAGTCATATGTGGCTGTCCTTCTGTTTTTTAAACACAAACAACTACACTAAAGAGTCCTCTCCTAGGTTGCATAATTATAATCTAAACTGATTTCTATGCTGACTGTTCAGGACTGGGGATTGTGTGCGTGTGTGTGCTCTTTGCTGTATCACTTCCTGCGACAGTAGTGAAGGCATGTGTGCAGACAGGCCCTACATCATCTTAAGTGGCTCTTTAGGTGCAGACAGAGATTAATGATGGCCAAGCAGCCAGTCCAGCTGGGGGACCGAGGAGCACACGGACAAAACGCACACATACACATGAGTACACAACACACACAGTTAACTAGGATGGAGGAGAACGCTCCCAGTGGATGCAGAGGGACAGCGGCTGAGTGGGGAGAAGTGAGCTGAGGTGCACAGCAGTCGGTGGAGAAGGAGAGAAGTAACAAGGGAAAGAGTATCAGGAACGTTTGGAGAGGGAGAGGACTGAATAGAGAGAGGATGAGAGAGGATGGAAGAAGAAAAGTGTTGCACAGTGGGGTGACCTTGTAGACAAACCTCTGCTGTAGAGGTGAAACAGGAGTATGCCTGTTTGGTTTGTGTGTGCGTCTGTGGCTCTGTGTGCGTATGCGTCTGTGTGTTTGTGTGCACATCTAGCACTCTGCACAACACATCGCTGCGTATTGATTGGTTTTTGCTTCTTTTCTTTTTTTTTATTCTTCCAAGTAAATAGCAAGGCTAAAAGGTGGGCATTTGAAAAACAACATTAATGTTTCATCATCCAATTTCACTACAGAGCTGAAAGGAGTTGGAGCAGGAGGCCAAGAGGAGATGAGGCGGTGCAGGGTGTGAGAGGCAGAGCTTGCAGAAGGCAGCAAAGAAAGGTCAATCCAGAAAGGTTTTATGGCAGGAGGGAGCCAAAGCGAACACTGAGCACACAAGGAATATATAATCATCAAAGCGATTATTAGATGATCTTAATGTATTAGTCATTACGTCAACTTGCACCATTTTCCCTCAAAGACCACATACATATTGGTAGTATGACGCTCATCTATCTTTGCACCCTTATTTAGTAATAGTCTGAGTTCAGCTTTGGCCGTCTGTATCTTCTGGTGTGACTCGATCCTCTCTGTGATCTTAACTCTCCTCTGACTGAAGGCAGAGACACACACAACTCAATGAAACAGCACTCGCTCTCAATTTAGACCTGAACAATTTATCCCAATGAATCAGCTTTGATCTCATACAAACACTGCGCTCCCAACAGGCAACCTGCTTTCCTATTCGCTCCCCCCAAGATCATTTCCAACATCTCTTCACTTATTCCTCGTTGTCTCCCTCTCTACCTGTTCACATGTTTTGATTTGCTTTTCTTTTCAGGGAACTAACCTGATGGGGAACTTCTCTCCAGGATCCCGCCCCAGGTGGAAAAGGATTGGCTGCAGTGTGTGCTCCTTCTGGTCGTGAGTAGTCACACCCGGGACCTCTTCACCTGGACAGAAATTGATGCCCTTCAGGGGGAATCACACAACATAATGACAACTTGTATGACTCGGATGCACTTTACAGTATCATTGTACATGTATCATAATGTATTTCTAGCATTTATGAGATTAGTGATTGATGATAAATTAAACATTTTAGGAGGAATGTATAAACCATGTTTGGTATGAAACAATTATATTTCATTGAACTCTTTCTGCATCACTTAAAAAAACTTAAAAGACAACCCTTTACATCTTATTTTCTCAACAATTCCCGTAATGATTCTTTGCTCTCTGTTATGACGTTTCTTTATGTTTTTTCCCCCATGATGATCGCCCAATTTGATTATTTTAGATGTTCATCATGTGCATCAAAAAAGAAAATCTGAAAACTAAATTAAATATCCAAATGCTTAAATGTATGCGTGCAGCCAGCTGCTACTTTAAGCCCCGTGCTTAATCTTATTGTTGCACGGCCTATATGCATATTGTCTTCCAATCTGTTGTGTTCATTATGCAGCTACTGTTGGTACATCATGACGGGGCTCAAGTCACTGACAAAATGAGGATTTTCTTCCTCGTGCTGCCTCCCCCGCTTCATCTCTCCACGCCTTCGCTCCCGCTCCATGACTCCATTCTGGCAGTGATCGCAGCCTGATTGAGTCACACTCACTCCTCCAGAACCCCCTGGAGATCTCCCCCCTTCCCCAACACAAACATACACACACACTTTTTGATGAGCACAACTAATATTGAGAAAGCATTCATCTGTGAGGCACTGTGGCTGCCCCCCTCTGAGATCGCTCAACAGAGCACCTAAAAAATACATATAGAAGAGAGAGAAAGAGAGAATGTGAGAAGCAGAGTCACCCCCCGCCCTGCAGACCTTCCTCTCATCCAGACAGGCCTGTCTTTTGAAGCCAAAAGCTTAGAAATGCAGAAAAGAACGGAAAAAAAAGAAATCTCATCCCAGAGGAGCAGCCAGAAAAGGCCTGCTGTGTGTCTCTCTGACTCTGTCTCATGTACCTTAGACAGAACAGCGAGAACTCCATATCTCCCCTGACATTAATGCTATGGATACAACTAGGCTGCTTTCAAACTGGAGCAGAGCAGTCGCTATTACAAGATAAGGAGCAGGAGCATCCAGCGGTGGCAGGATGGATTATGGAAATGGAAATATCTGATGTGTATTTTTGACCCAAAACTAAATGAAACAGATATTTATATAGATTGTAGCACATCTGTATTACAATATATACCGAAAAATATCTACTTTCGATTTCATAGGAACGCATTTTTTCTTTTTACAGGCATCTTGAAATTGCTGTCTTAATGTGTAACATTTGTAATGCCTTTTGCTTAAAAGTAAGTGAACCATGTTCTGTTTAGCAAGCATAGCAGTGTTAATGTCACAGGCCACAATGTAGCTCAAAAGTGAGCAGGAGCTGATGCACAGTAATCTGTTGTCAAAGTACAACAAAACAGTGTAGGACTAACAGGTATCTGGGAAATCGTTATTTTTCAGTTTTCAATCATCAGTCTGTGAAGTATTTAACTGCCATAGATCTCCTGCTGTATCACAGGTTACTCAGCAATACAGATACAAGGAGCCACGACAAATTATATTTCGCAATATTAACATCCCTACACTCCCTCAAGAGAGTTGAATGAGAGCCATTTAAGCCTGTGACATTTCTCATTTTCCTCATGGCTGAGCTGCATGAACACAGCCAGGACAGAGCAAAACGTCTCTCAGCTATTAACCTGTAATGTTGTTCTTTTTCACAGACACACTTATTCCGTTCTTGTTTTGTTTTTTTACCATATACAAATTATATTTTATATATAAGACGAAGAAGCAGGAATCATGTTGTTGTATGTAAAAGGGCTTTGATTGGTTATTGCTGTAGGAAGACAGAATACACTAGAAACTCTATAGGGTTTAAGGGGCTATTATTAAACATATTCAATAATTCATGTTATTCCTGAGAGAGATAACCTAAATAAGGAATATACATTTTCTCTGAAGCAAAACATTTATGTCAGTTTGTTTAAATTGTTCCTGTTTATAAAATGTACTATGGGTTACATTAATTGGAACGTTTACGGAATCTAATCACGAAGACATAACGCATATTGGGGATTTAACTTTCTCCTGAACAGACACTGATCTGCACATTAATAAGGAGAACCAAACATACATGTTCAGGTTTTCTCTCCACCTCTCACTCTCATGTACACACACACTACACACATCCCCCAATCGATAGGCATCTCACAGGCAATCAGAAGCCATTATTTGTGAAGTTCCACTTCAGTTCACATGAGTTGATAAAGGAGGCTGCTATTGATTCAGCGGCCCTGAAGGAGAGAGCAATTTAAGCGACCGATGGGGGCATAAAACAAACTGGATCACAGGAAAAGCAGAGCCATGATGGGAGGACAGGAGGACATGTTTTTTTATGGAAAGAGGAGATAAATGTAGAACACACTACCCTGCTTCTCAAGTGTCACATTACACATTTCTCCAGATACATTTAATCAGCACAAAGTTGATGTAATTACGGCCCAAGAGATACTGCAGGCATCTGCCTTTCTATCCTTCTTTTGAGCTCCGTGGTGCCAAAAGAACAAGTTTACATCGGGGAATGACGGTATGTAAATGACGAGGAAGAAGATCTCCACTGGAGTCAGAACAAACAAGTCATCTGGTTGATGAATGATGTAAGTTCGCTGATGTGGGGGTTCTTCATTAATATTCATTATGCTCTGATGTACACAGCAGTCAACTGATGAGCCATTTTCAAGATAACACCAACAGTGTAAGTGTTTGTGTGTTTGAGGCAGATTAGGGGAGACAAAGAGGGAGGATGTGGAAGCACAAATCAAGAACTGAGGAAACCGACATGGGACAGAGAGGCTGTGTTAATAAACGTACCTTGTTAAACTCTTCGAATGAGTTGCTCCAGGTCCAGTAGTGTGCCTTGTATTGTCCAATACGCACAGCCATCAGCTCATTGCCACGGTAATAGAAGATCGGCCTGTAATGGATGAGAAGAGGAACAAATGCTCAGATTTGTTTTCTTCCACGTTGAGTTTGAACTAACGTGGAAACTTGTGTTTTAAGAAACAAAGACATTTCGTCTTGGAAAACTTTGAACATTTTTTTAACCCTTCTCTAAATGTTTTTATCTTCCAGGAATATGAGCTTTCTAATCATATAAAAATCCCCCAAATCTAACATAGGCTTTCTAATGTTTACCGGGTTCAGTGATAACTAAAGGAAACGTTACAACAATGCTCTCACTCAGGGACGTGATGTTTATTATAAAAGGGTTTAAAAAATCTGGTACCACTTTACAATAAGACTACCCTTATAAAGGGTTTACGAATTGTTTGTAATTCATTTATTAATGAAGTTGTGAAAACTTTATAAATCATTAATAAGCTTTTATAAGACATGAGATAAACAGGGCAACCGGTTGCTTGCCAAATAGTGAGCCCACATTTATCTGTGCTGCTAAGCCTTATTAGAAATATGTTTACCGATTATAAATGGTAGTAACTCATTAATAAATGGGAATGTGTTTTACACTTTACAATAAGGCTCCGTTTTGGCAGTTATACATGTTAGTAACTCATAAATAAATGGTAATAAAGAGATGCCAAGAAACATCAAGATGGAAGGGGGGGGATTCAACTCGGTGAACAACAGATACTAAGGATGCTGGCTGATGAAGAAGACAAATTAAGCTAGGTAGCCAATATAGTGAGCCTGTGTTGACGTATGTTAGAACTGGTTTATAAATGGTTCTTAATTATTAATAAAGTGTTTACAACCTAATTAATAACCTTTATGAATCCTTTATAAGGATAGTCTTATTGTAAAGTGGTACCAAAAATCTTTGTCGCACAAAAATGGGGAACTCCTGTAACAGTGTGTGTGTACTGGCCTGTTTCCCTGTTTGTGGGGGTGGTTTAGGAGGACCGGTGTCAGGTCCAGTCCATCCAGGGCTCTGTCATCAGGAGGGCTGAGGCCGGCCAGAGCCAGACTGGTGGGGAACAGGTCCATCACACTGGCCAACTGGAAATTCACCTGGAATAAAAGACAATATTATCAAAAACAAAAATCCCTGTGTGTTTCTGTTGCACACAAAACAAGCCTTTAAGAAATGAGGACTGGCCAAGTGTCCTCTCAAGGACTTAAACTCACGTTGCTCCTGGGTTCTTCCATGTATGTGTATGTCACACACACACACACACACACACACACACACACACACACACACACACACACACACACACACACACACACACACACACACAAGGGAGGCGGGGAGCAGTAGGCCGAGACACACACACACACACACACACACACACACACCGATGTAAGGGAGGCGGGGAGCAGTAGGCCGAGACACACACACACACACACACACACACACACACACACACGTTATTAATGGCAGTGCTAACATTTTAGCATCAACAAAGAGGTCCTGGTTTCTTTCTTTCTAAGAATTATCCCTTGAAAATGTTGCTCCTAAATCAAGAATAAACCGTTTAATTCTGCTTTTAATACAAGCTTACTCTATAATGCTAGATATTCTTCATGTACAAGGTAGCAATGCATAGTCATGATAGGATGTTTGTATGTGTTATTGTGTGCACACATGTAGGAAAGAGGTGCATTTCTTCAGTCTACTCTCTAATCCCTGCTTCAGGGAGCCTCCAAAATGTCTCCCTTTCTAAATGAGTTTTTTAGGGAGGAAAAGGAAAAAGGAGGAGCAAAGAAAAAGAGGAGAGAAAGTAGGGAGAGGACAAGGCCCGGGCGAGCAGGCGGCTGGAGCTGGAGCGAGCTGGTGTTTTATCTCCTTTTCCCAGTCCCAGTGAAAAGCTTTATTTTATTTATAAACTTTGAACTATTTTCAGATAAAATGACATTTTTTCGTTGTCATCCTTGATCTTCCGTTCCATTCTCTCCTGAGCGAGCCTTAGAGGGAGACGGCACGCTCACAATCAGATAGCGCTATCAGGCCTCTGCAGCTGCACCGCCATGTGCCGCTGTGCTCCTATCGGCAGCCAACACACACACACACACACACACACACACACACACACACACACACACACACACACACACACACACACACACACACACACACACACACACACACACACACACAAGCTCCTTAGCACTGAAATGAATTCCCCTTTCTTCTGTATCCACAGAACCAGCCACAGAAAAGGCTTTGCAATGCATTCCATGATCTATCTGCTCATCCAGACACTTCCTCTCACACACACACAAACACTAACAGATTTAGCCCTTCACTTCATTTTTTTTAAAGTCCCCCTCACACAGTCACACAGAAACCATTAAAGAAGACAGGACACAAGGGCATAAGAAAAAGCAAAAGTGACAATTAGTTGGTAATAACTTGCATGACCAAGAAAGCTAAACTTTCAGCCTGTTGCCATCTTTTATTTCATCTTTTATTAGCCCTGCCCTTTATTGCAGTCATGGCTGAACTTCATTCTTTCTTCACCCTTTGTTCTTTACTTTTTTAACTGACTCATCACTCTCTATTAATGTCTCATTCATTTCTGTCTGTGTTGTGAGGGGGCTGTTGGTTATCTTGGGAGGTAGAGCTTCTATCCCGGTCTCTGCCACTCTGCCTGTGTGTCTGCTGCCTGATAAAACACAACAAAAAGGATTGTGACACTCGACGACGTGGTGTGGCCCGACACCCCCCCACCCGCCTCCACATCTTTGTTCCTGCAGCCACCACCACCCCTCATCACCCTAGCCCCCTCACCCCCTCACCCCCTCCCCCTCAGGCACTAGGAGAATGCTGAATCTGCACCTGCTTCATTCCAGTACACCTCCTCCCATCCTCCGAGAGAATAACCAGTCGTCAACAATTTTCTGCACATTTCATCTGTCAGATGCATTCACAGATCACCAATCCCCCCAAAATGTGTCTCGTAAACACCATAAAGATGTTATCACGAGTCAAATAAATCTGCTGAAATCCCGCCTTAACAAAGGATTGCACGGCTGTTTGTTGTCTCTCTTATTTTGTTCAAAGAGCTTACAGACTTTTCAATACACAGATCAACAGATATTTCAGACTACAAAACCAGAGAGGGGGCAGTCCTGTGTGTGTCGTGTCCTCCCTCCTCGAGTGATACATCCAGAGCTGCAGAGTACAGTAGCTCCAACAAAACAGCTTTGTCATCACAACCCCAAAGAGCTCCGGGGAGGATCGATTGACCCTCCTTCTCACAGCTAAGCCACACATACAAACACGTTTGTTTGGTGATGTTCTTCATTTGTAGTATAATGAGTTACATCTGTGTCTCCCACTGGTCTAGAAAGCTGCACAGATACAACTAATCCATACAAAAGCACGCATATATGCAGGCATGCAGAATCACAAATGACACAGACATGTTCTGCACATGCATGCTAAGACACACTGGTCAATTATAAAGTGGCAGGGGTGCGGCAAAGCCCTAACAACACAGAATACTCCTGGCAGTGTAGCAGTGTCTTAAGCATTGCTCCTTTTCTCTTTTCTATGCCAGCCACCTCTTTTACTTCTTCCTTGCTTCCTTCCCTGTACCCCCCATCCACCCCTCCTGTTCCTTTATCCTGAGCGCCTGGCATATTCAGATACTGAAGTCCTCATTACGGCTCAATCCAACCTCAGCAAACACACAAACAGATTAGCCGCTTAAGACGCTCCCAATCCCCCTCTCCCTCGCTCCTCTGCTGTGCTATCAGGCCCCAGCACACCCCTGTGAGATGAGCCAGGGGCAAGGCTTACTGCAGACTGCAGCCTCCGCTCGCTCCTCCACCAAATCCCTCTGCGTCACAGCCCCGTGTCACAGCTGCCCCTAATACAATTAAAAGTCATTTGCAGAACGCACAGGCTTAGAGGATCACGGTGTGGGTGGGGGGTTACATTGGGGAGGGGGAGGCAGGAAAGAGAGAGCTTGGAGTATTAATTCCAGGCCAAAAATATTTGAAGAAATAGTGGAGAGAGCGCCCATACGCTTTGAGGCCACAATCACGCAGTAATTCTTTACTAGAGTTCAATCACTCCATAGAAGTTGAACATAGTCAAGATTGACTGCTAACAGCGCCAGTAGGTGAGAGTGTGTGCATGTTAAGTGGTAAATGATACACAAATAAAACACAAAGCAACAATAATTAGAAAGAGAGGATTAGTTAAATGATTCCTTTACGGTCCTGTACGTCGCCTGCAGCCTTATATAGAATATTACAGCTCCTGGTACCTGTTGATAGGCAGAACATTAAGGAGCAGCAACAATGTTTAGAAGAGGAATAACTGGCTCTGGATCTTGGGTCTAGTTTATTCTCTAGAGAAGACGGTAGGGATTAAGTGAATGATTGTATTTTAGCAGGCTTTATTTGGTAAAAAGCTTCAAATCACAGGGGTATTCTTACTGTGCCTGCTTTGATGTGTCCAGGCCACCAGGCAATGGCAGGCTCCCTCATGCCCCCTTCAAAGGTGGTCTCTTTCCCACAGAGGAATGGCCCATTGCTCCCGGCTGAGGAATCAGAAGCACAAAAACACATGTAAGCATGTACCAAAATACACACCTGTACAAGAGAGAAAATGTGCCTTGGTATGCACTGACTCGAAGGGAGAAACTCTGTGTGCAAGTGGGAATTAATTTGTAGTGCTTTCCTTCATTTGGTCCAGACATTAGCGCTGCTCCGTTGTCAGAGGTGAAGAAGACAAAGGTATCATTTCAATGCCCAGTCTCTTCAGCCACAACAAAATATGACCAACGCTGTAGTCCAGCTCCATCACTGCATCTCCGTACCTGCAGAACACAGACAGTCAAAGCTGTTATCTACGGAAGAGGATTAGGGCCACATGAATATTTTTTTTGGGAGGATTTTTAAAAAAATATTTTTTTTTGTTCTGAGAAAAAGTCAGAATTCTGAGATTAAAGTCAGAATTCTGACTTTTTTCTCAGAACAAAAAAAAATAAAAATTCTTTGGGAGAAAAAAGTCAGAAATACCGGTAACTGTAGAACCAGCTTCAGTGAGAAATTTACACATTGCAGTAGGCAATTCCGCACAAGGATGACCGGAAAATTACAGCCCTTTTGCTTTGCTTTTTTTTTTTAAATTATTCGTTGATCCACAAGATGTGAAATATAGAAACGGAACAAATATCTGCCTGTAATGTGCCAGTGCAATAACAATTATTAAAGTATCCAAAAATAAAAGATAGGTTTTGTTGCACACAATGCCTGCAAAACAGATGTTGAGACATAATACAATTTACCTTCAGAATGTCTTCCAGTATCAAAGCCATACTTGCAATCTTAGTAAAAAGCAAACAATTGTAATCATAACTTCTCATAACTAAGATAACGGGTAGAAGACTAGTTCAGTCTGTTTATATGCACATCTGAGAGTTGTGTGTGTGTGTGTGCGTGTGTGTATAGGGAAAGTGTGTATGTGTATCTACTTGTTTAGAAGAACCACCCAGTCCACCACTTGAAACTTTAACAAGACATTTGGAATCAAGGCAATGTGACACCTGAGGAAACATTTGATCATAAAACATTTTAAGCATTATTTTAAGATTATGTCTTAATGACTTTTTACACTAGTATAAAATATGTTCTAAATAAACAAGTATGCTTTGAACAAGGCACTTGCTTTGCAACTTTATATTCCAGTCAATGGTCAGATAAGGGGTTAGCTCCACATTCATGCTTTTACACAAGTTATTCACCAGGGTAAGTGGCATATCATTTTACAATTTACACAAAAAGTAAGAGGGAGCAAACAATACATTGTATTTTACAACTGTCTGTTTCCATATAAGAACAATGAAGCATGCAACTGTTCTTGTTTGAATCCTTAAACATCTTAGCAGTATTAAAAGGTCTTGAATTACATGAACAAATTACATTTCTGTCAAGTCAGGTTTGTGTTCTGCAACTGGAGAATATGTAATGTAGTCAATATGCAAGTTTGTTGTAGTTTGTGAACACATCACCAAAAAAAGTCAGAATTCAGAAGTCAGAATTCTGGCAGTTAGCCTACCGGTATTTCTGACTTTTTTCTCCCAAAGAATTTTTTTTTTTTGTTCTGAGAAAAAAAGTCAGAATTCTGAGATTAAAGTCAGAATTCTGAGAAAAAAGTCAGAATTCTGAGATTAAGTCAGAATTCTGACTTTTTTTTCCCAGAACAAATTTTTTTTTTTTTTTTTTTAAATCCTCCCAAAAAAAATATTCATGTGGCCCTAATCCTCTTCCGTAGTTATCCTTCCCAATGAGAGATTATATTAATTTAGTTGGAATGCTGACACAGCATTCCAACTATCTGTTATGCTACGCACAAAATTCTTTATTATTCCGCCGTGTTATTTTGCGCTGCTTCTTCTCCCACATTGAACATCGCAGCAACTCTGTTCAAACATCAAAATGTTCAGCTCGGTCGGGAATCAATGGCTATTACTATTATCTTTCATAACTTTCATAATTCCAGAGATACATCCCATAATACATCCCATTTTTAACATGGAAGTCAATTCCGCTGCAAAGGGGACCCAAGTTCCCATCAGCAAAAACACGTGGGATTGCTATCCTGGCTCCAAAATGGTGGAATGAGCTCCCCATTGACATCAGGACAGCAGATAGCTTACACACCTTCCGGCGCAGACTGAAAACTCATCTCTTTCGACTCCACTTCGAGCGATAGAACTATTAACAACGCACTTATATACTAATAAAGGACTGGCTTATCTAAAGCCAGTTGAGTAGCACTTGAAATGTTTTAGCTCTATGAAACGTGATGTACTTATATGATTCTGTTTTCTTCACGTTTGTATTTTGTTGGTCGAACGCACTTATTGTAAGTCGCTTTGGATAAAAGCGTCAGCTAAATGCAATGTAATGTAATGGAGTCAATGGAGACATCTTCAGACTTCAACAATCTTCATGCAACTTCAACTGCTAACTGCTCCTTCTTCAACTGCTAACTGCTCCTTCATACTTTCACTCAGAAACCTTATTCCAACTTTAAAATGTCACACATCTTTCTGACATTATTCGTGTAACACAGTGGCGGCGCTAGGGGGTGGCTACTTGGGCTCAAGCCCCGGATGTTTCACTTAAAAAAAAATATTATTATTATTTGTTTTTGTTTTAAATGTCTCGGGAGTAATGTGCAGTACCGGAGTCCACCAGAGAGGCAGCCGCTGCGGGACATTAGCCTGCGTACTGCGTAGCCTTCCCTGCCCTGAAGAAGAAGTGATCCTTCCTAGTGCCTGACGAGTTTTAAGCTAATAGCCTATAAAGTTATGGATATTAGAAAGTTATTTTCATCGAAGCAGGCGCCACAAGCAGCAGCAGCAGCAGACAACAATGTCATCACCAGCAGTGAAGAAATGGATGATGTTTCAGGGTTTGTGAATCTAATGGTGATATCTGCACTCTGGCTGACTGAGTAAGAAGTGAAAAAGAGTGATGTACTGTAACGTTAATCTTATAGCTAGTAAACATGGAGTAACCAAGGCAAGGCACGTTTATTTATATAGCACCTTTCAACACAAGGCAATTCAAGGTGCTTTACAAAAATGAAAGACATTCAGACAAAGGCATTTAAAAACAGTAAACGATAATAAAAGAAACATTAAAAGAAAAATACATGAATAAAAAGTTACAGTGCAGTTTAAGATATGAATAGTTCACACAGAAGTTCCACTTTACTGATGAACACAACCGCTCAGTTTAAATTAAAAGCAGCGACAAAAAGATAAACCACACTAAGTCATTACCCTTATATGTTAGTATGTATACAGAACATGACTAAAAATTATTCTAAGATGTAACGTTAACCCTTCATACCTCAGTCTACTTTTAAGACACTAAAATAACGTATTTTTATTTTGTTTTCGCGCGTGGAATTATACCGGCTCTCGTTTCAGTACACATAACAACGGAACCATAGCAACGGAATTTACAGGCAACGGAACTGACAGGCAACGGAACTGACAGGCAACACTCTGAATCCGATTGGCTGTGACTGCATCCACTTAGAGTGCCCGATTCAGAAACGTGACTCTTTCACTCTTTACATCACAAACAAAGATGGTGGATGAGAATAGATCTATAAAACGATAAGCAATGCACAGTGGATCGGAAGAGGACGGTGTGTCGGCGTTGTTCGATAGCGGTGCGGTATGCTAATGGAAACACACGCCAAACATGCTAAATCACATCAGAAGGCATCACCCAGATTTGCCAATCACCGGAGCCCGGCAAAAGACAACAGCAGTTCAACAGCTGATCCCCGCTGTTTTTAAGAAGCCAATAGACATGAAAGCCGAGAGACCAAAATAAATAACGGAAGCTTTTGGCATATTTTTTCAACGACTTTGCGCTCTTGAAACACTTTCTTATTATTTATGATGTAATATTTTCAAGACATTCTTTTTAGTTTTACAGCTTGATGAAGCCATTATAGATACTATGGCCATCTGAGTGTGTGTGGTACTGTTTGTGGTTTGTTTTTAACTGTTTAATACAGTTAATTATTCAAAATGTCAGAGTTCCTTATTTTGAGACTGAAATTTGCACTACTGTTCAAAAATAAATAACAACAAACCTGGAATTATGCATTTGGGACTTTTTTTTTGCTTTTTCTTGTTGTACCGAACCGTACCGAACCGTGACCCCCAAACCGAGGTACGAACCGAACCGTGACTTCTGTGAACCGTTACACCCCTTGTCCCCCGGTGGTTCCAGGGAACTCACCAAGTGTCAGAAAACACAACCCTCTCTCTTTTCCTCCATACCCAAATCTCTAAAAACGGGGCTGCAACGGATCTGATACAGACTGATCTTGAATTATTTTCTACGTCACAGAAGTGGTGCTCCGCTTATTGGTCAATTCTCCACCTATCAGGGGAATGTGGGGGTTGGGCCACGGCTGGCCATTGCGCTGGAGACGCTGTAGTACATATGCCAGGCCTGTAAGTGGCGCTGTAGTCTGCCACAAAAGCAGCAAAGAAGACTTCCCGCGCATGGTTGCCCTTCTGTTTATTCTCCGCTCTGGCTCTTTTTCTCCCTCCCCGAGGCAAGTGTTTGCTCCCGCTGCTGTAATTCATGCAATCCCTCCCTCGCTGTAATTCTCTCCGGTTAGTCTACCCAGCAGATGACAAACACCCTCCTCTCCGGCTCTTCCAAGGAACGAGGGGACCGTGCGGCAGAGTTTCAGTTGCCGGTCAACATGTCCGTTACATTTAAATCTTCCGGACAAAATTAGAAAAGTGCCGGTCAAAGGTCTTCTTTGTTATTTATTGAGCTTTAAAAACAAATGAATAACGACTCTATATAATCATATAGAATAAACACGGAGGACTGAGATCTCTTTTTCTCCCCCCTCTTCTCCCCGCTGCAGCCCAGCAGCTGATCTCAAAGCACGCTCCCCTCTCCTGCAGGGGGCGTGGTCAGCTGCAGGGGGGGCGTGGTCAGCTGCAGCTCACAGAATCAGCCCCTGCAAAAACAGCGCTGGAAAGAGCAAATAGAGCGAAATGAGGCATGGCTAAAATGCAGGATCTGTTTGGTATTTTGAATATAAAGTATATAAATAGTTTTTCTAAGTATGGACCTACAATATATTGTTCAAATATAGCATGATATGTCCCCTTTAAGGTATTATTAAGGTAGGGTTAATGTTGCTCTCAAAGTGCACCAGATTGATGCTTTTAACTTCAATATTTAAAAAAAAAAAAAATCGTCCCGGGGGAGCATGCCCCCGGACCCCCCTAGAGGAGGCGACGACCCCCCTAAAGGATGTTTGGTCCACCCCACAAAAATAGCACTTTACCCCTGCACCCCCCCCCCATAACTCCTGGACTAAGCCCCGGATCTCCTACAATCCTCTGGTGTAACACAACTTTTAAATCTGATTCTTACTTTGACAGATATTAAACATTGACTTGCTGGACGCAAACGCCCAAACTTCGCTTGTATATCACCGGCCCATGCCTCAACAGCTTTACGCAGATCTGAGATCTCACCATAGGTTGTTGCCATGGAAACGCATCCCTCGCCATAAAACACGATGTCGCTGTAGCTCCAATGGACACGGTCCGGTCGTCCCACAATCTTCACCTGTATATCATCTCTCTCTTGCCTCAACAGCTCTACGTCAAATCTGACCTCTCACCATATGCCGTTTCCATGGAAACGCATCCCTCGCCATAAAACACGATGTTGTCGTAACGCCTATGAAAAGGGTCAAAACAGCACCACTTCAGATAATGGTTAACGGTCCAGCCCTCAACAGCTCTACGTCAATTATGGGGTTTTATCATATGCCGTTTCCATGGAAACCCGTTTCCATCCCTCGTCATAAAAGACGATGTCGCTGTAACTCCTATGAAAATGTTCAAAAAGTGCTCAAACTTCACAGTCCAGCCGTGAAGACATCTACGGGACAGTTTTGAGATTTCTTCAAATGCCGTTGCCATGGCAACACAATGCTCGCCATGAAACATAGTTTTCTCATAACTTCCGTGTAACTGCTTCAAACGCCCCAAAACTTCACAGGTTTGGTAACGATGCAGCCATCAACGCATCTAAGCGTATTATGGGGTGTCATCAAATGCCGTTGCCATGGCGACAGATCATTCACCATCAAGTTAGTTCAGAAGTTTGCAGTTCAAATATTCTGCTGCTTTTCCAAGCCTTTTTACTTTCTTTTCTTCTGTCATCACACATTCAAGCCCCCAGTGTTCATGTATCATTTCAATCTAAATTATCACTTTCTTCTTACACATTACATTTCAGCATAGCAGTTTAGCGTCAGCTTTTCAGAATAAAGCATTCCCACTAGCAATTTCTTCAGGAATTGCATTCTCTAGTTTATAACCTTATTCCTCTGCTGGACAATAAGTCAGTAATGTAGGATATAAAGTACCGGCCTCGCTGGCTTTGCCCTAGGAAGAGTTTGGAGGCGTAGACAGGGGTGTGAGTTGCATCGGGCGCCCAGTAGAGGAAGAAGGGCCGCTGGGCCTCTGTCTGACGGCGGATGAAGTCAACACCTTCCTGTAGAGGGCGGAGGGTGGGAGAGTCTGTCAGTGCAGATGTCAAATGGCTTACTCGAATCACAATACAGCTGTCAGAAAATAACCCCTTTCTCCTCTACATACTACATACTACATCTAAACATGTTGTGCCTTTGTTTCCTCAACAACATTAATAATAGGTCTACTGAGACTTTTTTTTCGAAAAAGGCATAAAATATGGATTTATTTAGTCTATTTGGTACTGCACCTGGGAATAGTTCCCACCTATTTTCAGGGCTGCGGTTTTTGTTTCGCACTGTTCTAAAATCTAAATTGTTGATCACAAAAAGCATACTAATAGGAGCTTTACAAAGCTCTATTTGACAGATCCATCTTCTTCTTGTGATTACAGAGTGCGCCTCTCAAGCATGCAGCTCGTCTCTGCATGCTGCTTTTGATCCCTTTATAAACTGAATAGGAGGGACAGACATAGGCAGCAGGGATAATCAAACAGAGTGCGCAAAAGTCAACAATCCACTTCTGCTGGTGAAAAGCATGGCGATGATCAAAGGCCAAAATCAGGCTTTAATTTTGCTTTAAATTGGTTAAATAGATGATTCACTTTTTTGTGCTTTTATGTTCTGGTGAACAAAAGACCATTCTTCTATGGTAGACCATAAATATATAGTGACTTTCATTATGTTCTAATAATGACTTTACAGAGGAAACTTTGAAACAGAATTTGGTTTATCTGAAATACTCCACTGAAGTGTTGTGAGCCTTAACTTACCAGCAGGTACATCTGTGTGAGGTTGGACTCTCCAGTCTTCTTGTCAATCTTAAACTCCTCGTAGTATCTGGAAAACAAGTGGGTTGCTATTATTTATTAAATAAACCTTCATATTTATTTAGCCATTATCCCATCTGAATAGCTGCTGTCCCCACACCATGCCATTTCTCCACTGCTCATTCAACCGCATAAAATAACTCTTTCATAGCAACCTGATTGTATTGTCAAGGCTTTCAATCTCCCTCTAAATTGACCTAGACTACCGCAGACAATCATTACGACAACAGAAGCAAATGTCCCTCTTGCGGACTGTGTTTGCAGGAGATTTTGGTGAAAGACATATCTGGGGAGTCTCTGCAGATCTGAACAGAGGGAACTGTTATGAGGTGTTGCTGAAGCGTGGCGCAGCAAGCAGGGAGGCAGTGACAGGCATCTCTCTTTCTTACGCTTCACTTCCTCCAGGTGTCCTCGCACACAGCCAACGCAACCTGCCGTCTCATGAGGGCTTGTGTGTTTCAGTGAGTATGCGTGTCTATGTGTGTGTGTTTGTCTGTCCAGGGCCCAGGTAAGCAATGCTGATTAAACCCACGGCTAAGCGAAAAACACGCCCGGCTGCCAGTTCCAATGACCCTGAATACACATATGGCTGTTTTGGGGAAAACAAATGGGCGGAAAATGGAATACACAAGCACAGCTGGTACAGAGAAAGAAGAGGCGGGGAGACACCCAACTCACCCAGAGAAGCAGACAGCCAAGCTATTCCACTGAGTCAGGTGGAATGAAGATTTGTATACATTTTCAGCCTCGGTTTCTGTCTGCTGTTATGCATATATGAGTGCTTGTGTGTTATCCTACCTGCCAAGCATCTCAGAGTTGTTGTAGACGGGGATGTTGGGTCTGATGCTGCTGTTGTAAGGGCCAAAGTGGCAGTTTGGTGCACCAAACCATTCATCAAAACCATTCTTCAGGGGCAGGTACTGCGGTCTGTGGCCCAGATGCCTGAGTGACAAACAAAGTGAACTCATACACTGTAAGATCAATGAGACTGAAGGACCATTCTGCATGTTTAAATGTGGACTTCTACTACAAAGCAATTGTACCTTTGCTACTACTACAATCTTTTTTTTCGAAAGCGCAACATACTTAAATTCATGTTTTTTCCGCAAATGACTATATTATGGCTCTGATTGGTTTCTATTCACTTCAATTTAGGACCTAAATGCAGACCTTTTAAACCTTTTGCAGAGGTTTGAAACTTTAAGACAGGTCTGCAAAGCTGTGTGATTGGTAGTAACATTGTGAGGATAAGTAAGCATGCTTGGTTGCATTACTGCAAAGAACCTTAGTGGAAATAAAAACTAAATGATTAAAGACTGTGGAAAGAATGTTCATCAGTAATGTTAAAGCTAGAGTAGGAAAGTTATTTTTGAATAATATTTTGTTATATTTTTTCAAATTCTCTTTCCAGATGACAGCAATCAATAAATATAAACAAACGGTTGGATACTTTAAAATGTAGCTTAGTTTTGGTGGCTTTTCCAAAGCTGCCTGCCCAGCTTTAAGTATACATGATTTGTGATTAAATTGCCAAAATATGCAATATGACATTAAGCCTCGATCCTGTAATGCGAGGCATTTATTCCATGGCACCATCAAGGATGGTCATCAACATACTGCGACCTCTAAAAGTTCAGTAACCTCTAAAAACCTGGAATACAAAAGATAAAGAGCTCACCACTTGCCAACAATCTTGCTGACATAGCCCTTTTTCTTCATTATCTGGGGTAACAAAATCTCGTCCTTGGAGATTCCTCCCACTATCTCCTGTGGTGTGTATGCTATAAAAAAGGTCAGAGTTTAGTGTACAAAACTTTCCATGACTTAATTGCACACTGTACATTACAGTAATGAGAAAACCTGCAGGAAATCATTTGCAGCTGGATCATTTACACAGTTTGGATATACTGCAAGTGTACCGTTTCTGGCGTGGCCATTCGTGGTGTAGAAACCGTTTCTGACAGGCAGCCTCCCGGTGAGAAGAGCAGCCCTGGCTGTTGTAGAAATGATGGGGAAAAAAGGTCATTATGATGATCCAAATGCTTTTTCCCCCTTATTTTCTTAATGCTCTGGCATGCATCTGAATAGTATGTTGATACGTTAAGCTTTTGAAATTGTGTTTTTTGTAACAACTCAAATACCAATACCCATTATTTTATCAACTGCTATTCAAATCTTAATTGTAATCAATGATCACTGCTGTCAAGTGCAACCCCAATGAACACAATTCAATAAAAAAATAAGCAAGTCACCTTTACAGCTTGTCAAATTTGTAATACATTATCTGTACTTTTTATTAACCTTTTTTGTACAAAATACAAACTCCCTTTTCAACAATAGTTAATGTAATAACTGTAAGTAGTGTATTTTGTTCTGTATGTTGTATTTAAATGAGATGAGGTGCAAGCTTATTTTTTTGAGGTTCTTTCATATATCAGGTGCTATTCGAACATTTTGATAATGTGACAATAAAAACAAGTAGAGATATAAGGAAGTAGTAATTACCGACTGGCATTGTTCTAACATCCTGTTAGCTTCTATATTACAACATAGATCTGCTGACTCACATGGGGAACAGAGCGGGTTGGCAGTGTAGAAATTTGGAAACAGCATGCCCTGAGCAGCCATGGCATCCAGGTTGGGGGTCTCTTTAGAGGGCTGGCCCAACACCCCAAGTCCCCCCAACCCATCTGAAGTGCAGAGGGAAGTTTATTGACACATATACAGACACACAGAAAGCAGTGGTGAAATATTACGAAGTACATTTACTAAAGGACTTAACTCAAGTACATTATATTTCCAGGATTATTTTGCTACTTATATTTTAATGCTAACAATGTTGTACTTATGTAAGAAGTTGCAGGACTCTTACTTGTACAGAGTTTATGTACTGTATTGCTACTTTTACTTATGTAAAAGGACTAAGAACTTAGTGTATCCCTTTCAGAAAAGAAAGCATACATTAAAGCACACACTACTGTTCACAGGCAGCAAGGATCAATGAGATGTAGGCTACAGTACATGGACAACTGCTACTAGTTCTGAAAGCCTAGAGACAGAAGGAAAACAAATACCTTTACCGAAAAAAGAGAAAAGAGAAAACAAATGACTTGTAAGAAAGAGGGAGAGAGAATTATGATTCAGACACTCATTCACTGCTCAAGCAGATCTGTAATGCTGCTGATGTGATGAACTACAGTTACAATAACACATTCAAAACACAAGACATAACTTACGTCATCCATGAGCATGATGATTATGTTTGGAGATGATGCATTTGAAAGCTTTTCTGTCAAGGAACAACATATTATTGAAACAAGGAGAGAAAGAGTTAGAGAAGACATCACTCGCATAGCTGCAGTCATATGAGCAGCAACTTCGAGGAAGTGCTTTGTTTGTCTTCGTGCGGCAACTTCAGCGCAACGCTTGCGCATACACACAGCAATTATTTTGTGTTTTTGCTTCAGTCATTTTTTGAGATTGCTTTAAGCTTTATTGGCCATTATGTCCTTAATTTGTTAACGCGGATGGTGGACTTGGGTATAAGGATTTAATAGCAAAACTAAAAAATATATACGTCATGTGATGCATTCAGGACCTTCTGGTAAATGTACGTGCGCGATGGGATTAGATATCGGTCGAAATGAATAATGAACCATGTAACAAATACATTTATAAATACAATAAAAGGGTATCAAATACGTAAATAAAAAACATGTTTGCATATCATGGTTAAAATGTATTATATGATATAAAATATAAGAAACCACATAGGCAAGTCAGATTGTGTTTCCACTTTTCCACCAGCTTCTGAATGCAGCGTATCACGTGATAGTGCCTGACAGATCAGAGAAGGAAAGCTAACATGGCGGTGTGCATATCAGTCATCGCAAAAGAGGTAATGATTGCTTTTGTTAAATGTTCCAGGTTCTATTTGTATTCTTCTTTTTAATGCTAATATGTTTTCCCTTTTCTATTTATCATTGTCTCGATGCAAATGTCAGCTCTCTGTGTAAACCAGAAGGTCTAGCAGGTTGAAAGACACCAACAGAGCTAACAACATTAGCATTATTCTTGAGGTGTATAATTTGCTGCATCTCCGTCGACATGGTTGAGTTTTTAAATGGAAGCTTATTATGTGACTGTACTCTTTATTGTCCTCTCCTAGAACTACCCGCTGTATATCCGCAGTGTGCCCACCCAAAATGAGCTGAAGTTTCACTACACCGTGCACACCTCCCTGGATGTGGTGGAAGAGAAGATCTCGGCTGTGGGCAAATCTTTAGGAGACCAGAGAGAGCTGTACCTGGGTCTGCTCTATCCCACTGAAGACTACAAAGTGTATCCTTGTGTCTCCACAGGTTAAGGGACATGTACTCCCAGCACCTGACTTTTCTATTTATTAGATCATCAATCTAGACTGTGGTCCAAGGATAAATACCCTTTAAACAAAATTGTCAACCCCTAAAACATATACACATCTCTACTAATCAAATATACCTTACTCCTTTAGCTATCGCATTTAACTTGTAAAATGTTTTTTGCATGGTTAAGTGTATGATTATTGAAATATGTGCTGTAAAAAATGGGGTTTTAATGAACTCTGTAAATAGACTCCAACAGGAAAAACGAATATCCTTGACTGGTGAACTAGATATGGGTATGTAACAAACTCCAAGGTGAAATTTGTTATCGTTGTGGACTCCTCGAATACATCATTGCGGGACAATGAAATCCGAAGTGTAAGTTGAACCCCTGCATGTCTTAGAAAAGTGCATAACAATCATAATTCTCCAAAAGCTACATTACAAGCAATATTTTTGTTTAGTACACTTGAGTCAGTATGTTGAGCTAGTTGTATATTGCAAATGCTGAATTTGTGGGTGTTTCTGAATGTCGAGGCACTTCCTTGGTAGGACATGTCTTCCGAGTCAGGTCCTTCAGAAGCGAGGCAAGAATCCTTCCTAGCCTCGGAAAACGAAGAATGGTGCAACAGGCTAACGGGTGTGCAAGTGTGCGTCATATGCGAGGCCCCGCCTTAAATGGAGCGCGATTTCCGCCAAAGATTTTGGAAATTGGTCCGTGTGCAAAGCATTGTGGGGATTTCAGCGCGCCATGTTGAAGGACATCTAATTTCTCTAAATGCACATCGAGGACCGAGCATCGAGGAGGCTCTCTGGAGGAGCTATAACCGAGGAGACACTGATGGCTCCTCCACGGATGATTTCCGGGAATGGTGGAAGCGTTACGCACGGCCGGACTTATCTCAGCCAATAACAGCTCTGCATGCATCCCCTGGATATTATTTTAGAAACTGCTCTCATCGCGATGTTTACAGTGAGAACAGCTGTGAGGTCCGTGCAGAAAGCAGAGCAGTGTGTAAAATATATATCACTCAGTATAACAGGCCTACATTACTCTCTGTATTTGTATGCTGTAGTTTAGTAGATATCTACAAAGAGTCGATATCTAAGACCATTTAGTGCTTCACATAATAAAACCTCTATTGAGAAACACCCAGACTGTGTTGCCTGATGCCTCAGCTTACAATGTATTTAAAACTGGAAGAGAGTAAGGCCAAAGAGCTCCTCTATATTTTTTCAGAGCAGTTATCTGGGCAAGTTGTTAGTCTGTCCCTTGTGCAGAATCCTTATCACACACATTTTATACAAATAATTATCAATATACCTGACTTTAAGATGGACATGCACACATTTATGATGAAACTTTACAAGGTGTGTGGGTTGTTTACTAATGAATTACTTGTTCTTTTCCAGATGTTCAGAAAACTACACAACTCTTTCACTGATGTAATGTGCAACCCATTCCACACTCCAGGGGACACCATTCAGTCCAAGTGAGTTAAGGCTTGACTAGATTTTCAAGAAATGTTGTCATTTATAATCCAAATCTAGCATTGTTTAATTGTTGATCAATCCTTCTTCAGGGCTTTCGATGGCATTGTATCTGGAATGATGGTGCAAGCTGGCTGACACTTCTTCCCCCGATCCTCCACTGTACAGAACACCCCTAATCCCAACTATTGTTAACATGTTGCCTTGATTATTTAAATGCATAATAAACTACATTTGTTGATTATCATGCCGTGCGCGTGTCACTTTTTACTACAAATGGATCACAGATCATTGTTTTATTTATTTTCTAACATAGCAAATAAATTAAGTTATACATAGGGAGACTTTGTACAATACATTGCAGGCAGCAACACAAAATATTCTCAACCAATTTGTAAAAACAGTAAGAGATGCAACTGCATAACTATTTGAGGATTGTCCCATGCATCCACAGCAACATAAGCTAATAATGCAACACCTCTGGACTCAGTCTTCTTCTCTTCACGTCCTGAATCACTGATGCAACTTAGAAAGTCATCTCTTTCTCCATTCTGGCTCTCACATAATACTCAACTCAGTAATGCCTGTAAACATTTCTTTAAAATAATTAGTAATTTTCACCCAATTTTAGTATGCATTTTGTAGTTAGTGCTAGCGCTGTTGAGGGTAGTGCGGACCACTTGAACCTGGCCCCATTTCCTCTGATGGGGGGGTGATGGGAGAAGACACGGGTAACGTTTAGGCATCTGTTCGTGGTAGTCCATGTGTCCCCACTGTCTCTTCCCCACTGGAGGCGCTCCGTAGTAAGGGTGGGGGGTTTGGTGTTGTGGCCTGGTCGACTGGTACCGGAACCTACCGCGAGTGTTGTTCTGGTATCGGGGCGGACGAAAACCGCGGCCCCTGCCTCTGGTGTGGCCACCTCTGTGTCCTCCCCTGTCCGTGGTGCTGATGCCTGGCATGTTGGTCCTCTTGGGCATTACCTGCAAGTCAAGGAAGACTTTTACAGTAATGTTTAGGATGGTTTGATTATCGTTTGGTGAATAGCTAAACCTTAATGTCCTAATAGTTACAATTGAGTCAAACCCAAATAACATTAACTCTTGCGGTTGTTTCTATATCTACCAAACAAGCAATATTACAGTTTCTGAAGTACACATGACCAAATGGTCTTTTTTGGAGGAGTTTTTATTTTAATTATTAAATGGACAACCAGTGCCTTTTTTTGTTTTTAGACAGAGGGATGACATGTGTGGCAAACCTTACCGTGCCAGAATGGAAACCAGGTCCTTCGCTTGGGGACCTCCAGCTCTACCAACTGAGCTATACAGCAGCCCCAAATTGACTTTTAAAATCAATTAAGGAGGGATCAGGATAATTGATATATCCCACTACTGGAAAGTAACTAAGTACATTTAATTGGTGTACAATTTTGAGGTTCTCATTTTACTTGAATATTTAACTAAAAACGCACTTAGACTATTCAATGCCAATACATTTCAAAAGATAAATATTGACAACTTGTTACTTTAGATTTATATGAATACAATTATGAATGATGATCTACAGTAAACGATTATTTATTTATTTTAGTTATTCTGTTTACCAAATAATTAAGGTTTATTTTCATGCTGATACTTATGCACTTTAACTCAAGATGTTGAATGCGAACTTGTACTTGTGATGGGAATAATATCACTGTATAGATACTAACAATAAGAAAACCCTATCCAAGCACCTTTTCCACCACCAAGCTATGCTAAAATCCAGTGTTAGTCGTACTAAGAGTTCTGTATGCTGTGTGTGCATCATTTAGATGAGTAACTAACTGGTCTGAGATGTTCATACAGACGATCGTGCAGTTTAATGCTCCTCACCTTAAGGACCCTTCCTCTGAACAAGGTCTCATGCAAACCAACAGCACTGTGAACAGAATCTGGATCAGAGAACTCGATGTAAGCAAAACTGTGTAAGGGGAAGAAAAAGGCAGAAAAAATAAACTTTAATGCCAACACGCTTAAAATCAGTATTTTATGGTCAAACAGTGTCAGGTATCAAAAAAAAGTATTAACTGTAAGCGGGAGTGTTACCTACCCCTTTGGATGGCCTGAGAACCTGTCACACAGGATGGTCACTCGGTTGACGGGACCACAGCCATTGAAATGGATCTCCAGCTCATCTGCAGTAGCTCCATAGTCAACCTGTTACAATTAAACAGTATTGTCAGATCAGAGGTGCGAAAAACCTTCTCATATAAAAGAAAAAGACATATACATCTTACATTTCCTACATAGACTGATCTGTTGTCTGCGTCCATCCTCTCCTCTGGAGTCATGTTGTAGAATGGTCCTGTGAAGGAAACAAAAACTGCTGTTATGTTTGCAGCATAGGGAAAATACTGCCTACATAGGGGGTCACTCCAAGTGCCATGAACACAATGATAATTCCGTCATATCCATCGCTTGCGCCATCTTAGATAGTATATGTCAGAATCTAGCTCCCCTCTGATGGCATCTCTGGTCTGAGGAGGAACCAAAAGGGAGAAAGTGGGTGAGGACACACACACAGGCAAAAAATAGCCGCAGGCAGCAAGGAGGACCCCTTCTGGTCCTCTGGAGCTCACTACTTCGTCTCATTGGGCAGTGATGAGGCACATGTGATGATGTTAACACTGTTGTGACCACAGAGAAGTGTCCCAGGTGTTAGCCAGATGGTGAAGGATGCAGCTACCTCACCTGCCTGGAGGCTGCGATGCTACACACACACCTTGCTAAAAATAAGCTGTTGAGGCTACACAAATGCATTACAAGTAACTTACTGTACACAAAGTGACACAGTAACAAACCAGGAGGTGAATGAAACGCACGGGCTGTCTCACCAGGCCGAGGGCTACTGGTTAGGAGGTGCATGTCAATTGCATCACACCTCTCCTCCTCCAGTCTATCCGACTCTTCTTCCATCTCCATCTCATGAACTCTGGCTTTGATGGCCGCTAGCTCCTGAGAAACACAAGCACAAAATCAGAGCATGAAGTCATACAGTGTTGACTAAAGTAGAAAAAAAAACATACAAAAATCTGACTGGTTGGAAGAAATAAAGGAATACGTGATAACCTTGAAACCTGAATAATTTAGTGCAGAATCTTATTGGATAAAGATGCTTCAACAAGGTCACTGGATGATTTAAGAATGAATGGGAATTATATGCTGTGGCCTTCAGAGTTGCCAGATCTCAGCACAATAACACCTATAGGAGATTTGGGGATCACCAACACTACATAAGTAGCCCATATTGCCTCAGGCCATCTCGATTTTGATACCATTTCAATACATTGTGTTGATTCAAAAAGAAAAATGTAAAGGTTTTCTGGTGTCCCAACGTATTGATGTAGGCTACTGCAGACTTTTTTTAAACCAATCTGTGATATAAAAAGAGACAATGGAACATCCTGAAAGTATTGGTTTGCTATCATAAAGAAGAAGATAGCCCTTTGTTGATCCCCCGAGGGGGAAATTCAGTTAAATAAAATGACTAGGGGATGGACATATTTTACTTTACACAATTGTGAATGTAGCATTAAGATCTCCTGAAGCACCAAATGTACTAATTTAATGAAAACATAATAATAATTTAATCAGTTCAAGTCATAGTACAACATGTAGCTGGCCTGGGGTTTCAGAACAGGTAGAACGGGGTTTTACCATCACTTATTTCAGTGACTGAGCCACCCTGTGTTCAACACCTCACCCAGGACATGCAGTGCACCTGATTGGCTCCAAGCCGAAAACTCACTCAGCATGTTATACTGGATGTGATTCAATGATGTCGGTCTTTATGCACATACCGTTTATCAGTCATAAAACGAAACACATAGCATAGCTTATGTTTGCACTTGCTTGTCCAACATCACAGCCCTCATCTGTTCGCCGTAGGCTACTATAGGTTACGTGGGTGCAAACAAACGGGACGGCAGCCTTTTCATTCAGTTTAAAACGATGATACCCACCGCGTCGTCGGCGAAATGCTCCACGATGGACTCGCCCTCCAGGTAGCCGTACTCCAGATGATTTTCCGCCATGCTCACTGCTCAACCATGGCATCTGCAAAGCGGACTGCAGCTTGCCAAACCCTCCACCTACAATTTCTCCCACCACAGGAAGGAAAAGGTTTGATAGACCGCAGGAAGCGACAGCTGACAGCATATAGGAGATAAGCTAATAGATATCACCTGTGAATGAGACTCATGACGCGCTGGATTGATTGACAGTGGCGCACACGTGAGAGGGACGCTGGATGAGGATACTTCCTCCCATTGGCGCATCATCAAGGAGCCCTCCCCTTCTCTGCCCCGAGCACCCTCACTTCTCCCCACCTCAACCCCATGATTTAAAGCTAGTTAAAACAACCAGCCTATAATAATGTTTTGATCTACATTTATGTAGGGTACAGTAAATAGTAATATGCTTCAATGTAAAACAGACTTTTTACATTTAATTGTCACAACAAGTGTGTTTCCATGCGTGTCACATGGTCATTTCTACTCACTCCTTAAGGAATGCTGCAAAACTGTCAAGTGTTAATGTTTTATGTATGGTATGTATGGATTTAAAGGGGTGGATAACAGGCTTTTTTTCACAGCAGACATTTTGACTGGTATTTCAGGAGAGGTACAGGTGTTACTAATAACATTAACTATGGCTCAGTTATGTTCCAGTCTCCCAGTAGGCTAAGCCTCGACCGTGTGACAGTGAGCCAGCATGCATGGTACCTTGGACCTTAAAACTGAAGCAGCCAAATGATATTCAGACAATATTTATTTAAATCTATGCTTTTAGGCGTGTGGCGCAGTGGATAGAGCCTTGGTGTTGGTTCAAACCCCACTGCATGTCATTGTGTCCCTGGGCAAGACACTTCACCCCAAATTGCTCCTGTGGGGATTGCCCTCAGGAGTATGTAAGTCGCTTTGGATAAAAGTGTCTAATAAGTAACATGTAATGTAATGTAGCCTACTATATTAAAGTGCTTTCAGTGAGGAATATATTTTCTTGGTCAGTGCATTTAAAAATACGCTCACATTAAAATATTAGAAAACCACAATGTGTAAAAGTAGAACCACTCTAAAACTATGTTTATTTTAATGAAAATATAAAGATATCTATACAAACAACAAAATAAGGAGTAATTGCAGTCAAGAATACAATTTTTTTTAGAAACCAGAGTAACTAGAAAGAGTTTAGGCAGCTTTAACACTTTGCACGGTTTATTTATCCATCAATTTTCCCACTTTTATTTCCCCTATAGTAATTTATAAGAGTCAATTTCTGGCTAGATTTTTCACAATTCATGATCATAACTAACAAGAGTTTTATGACTGCACCATTCTGTTAAATGTAAATATTTCAATAATTTCAGTCTGACATATTTGGTATCACTGGTAACTTTGGGATATCAGAATATAAAATAACAATCTACAACTTTGAGCTAAGTTTAAGACTCTAATTAATGTTTCATTGTGCTGGTAACATAACCTGTCTATAGTCAACAGATTGAATTTAACTGTGACTGAATAGAAGATGGTTGCACTCGTTTGATATACACTGTGTATATAAATATGTTTTTAAATTGTAAGTAGTTGAGTGGAGCTGGTTTTTGATTTGTTATGAGTTTATGTGAGTCTGTTGACCGGTGGAATATATTTGGCAAAATATATTTTATAGTTATATATTTTTTTCATTTTATTATTAATATGTTATGCTTTCACATTTCTGTAGACCAGGGGTGCCCAATACGTCGAAGGTAGTGTGGGTAGATCGCAAAAAAAAGTTAGCCTATCATCCATCCTTACTATGGCATTTGGCACTTGATTGACGTACAGGTAAGCCAGTCTGAGATCTCATCTTTTCTAACACGCAGTTCACCGCGGTCAACCGCGCCAGCTGCAAATCACCAGTGAGCTGATTACCTAGTAGTTAGCCTTCCAATTTATACAATTCTACGAAAGGGTATAAAATTGACGTAATGACCAAAAATGTACTGAGTTGTATTGTGCCATACGGGTTCATGCAGTTATGCAAGGTACACCAACATAAGGTAGCCTATACTCAGTATATATAAATAAATATATGTTTAGCATTGTTAATGTAGACAGACCCTCCCTACACACAGATCACGCAGACTGCGTGGGCCCTCACCTCGCGGAGGGGGCCTCATCTACTCATCTGAAGCAATCTGAAGCGACACAGAGGGCCTCACCACATGACTTTGGGCAGGAGCGGTCATTTTAAAAGTAGCTCCCAAGCTGAAAAAGTGTGGGCACCCCTGCTGTAGACATAAGGTGTGAAAATAATATGACTCAAGTTTACATAATGTGCAACTAATGATTTACTAATAACAATGTATAATTTTCCTTTTCTGAGGCGTTGTAGTCTCAGAAAATGCATTCAGAGTAAAATGTTTTTGTTTGCTTTAACTAGAGTGCATGGAATAACTCACAAAAGTGTGATTTTGGTTAGATTATGACCATCTTGGCCAAATCCGGCAGCCATAACATGTTAGCTTTGCCAGATTTAGAAAGCCCCTTTAAAGAAGAAAAGCAATAAGAGTGATGAATACTTCATTTCATGTTTTAATTACACAGTTACATTGTTCAACACAGACAATAACCTGAATTAGAATGTTTTACAGCTTCACACATCCAACAGAGCGAACAGTTAAAGAGCGGTATTAGCAACAGGGAGGAAAGCATGCAAGAAATAAATACAAATCAGAATTGAATTCTTCTGGCACAGTTAACTTCATCTAAAAACGGTAACATTACCTTATTGAAGAGGGAAATAAAACAAAAGGAGAAAGATCTTCAAGGCGCCAACCTCTCCAACAGAAAAATGTTTTTTCTGTAATAATGTATTGCACAATACAGTATAGAATGCCTCCCTACACATAAAAAAACATAAACCTTTTTTCCATTTATGTAAAGGTATAAACAGGGCCATCCTGAGCCATAGCTTTAGGGGAAACAAGTGCTGTACCCACTGTTTGCCACTTTAGCTTTCTTCATCAGTGCCTGTTTCACAGGAAGGATGTGTCATCAGATGAGTCTTGAAACTTCATTGGTAGAGTTATTGGTTGGGGTAAGTAGATACAAATGCCAACCTGCCATTCTTTGCCTTTTCTAAACATGCGTTTTGCCCATATCATGTACATAGTAGAACAAACAGAAAAGTGGGTGGTGTAAAGTGTTCGGAGACCCTTGGATAATATTCACAAAAGCAGAGCCCTTATGCATTTGCCATCTGTATTATCTGTACAGAGAAAAGAATATAACACATCTCGTTTGTTTCTTAAATTAAGGAGGCTAGCACCCAGCTGAACAGAACATTGATCTTTTGTTTCCTTTTCAATTAAAGGTGAAGGACACCCACACAATCAACCGTGTTGAAGTTCTAATGCCGGGACAATAACACAAATCCCTTAACCAACATGAAATCTAAAAAGAAAAGTTGTATATTTTGGTTGTATTTTGGTCATTTATAAGTGGTTACTATGTTTGGTTTTGTTTGTTTTTTTTCTAAGGGCTTACTTGCAGACAAGGACGCACACTCAAAAGCATTGAGGAGTTGAATGGAACTGCCATTAAATGTTGTTTGAATATTGTACGCAAACACAGTATTGTACTGCACAAAGCTGTTGCTATATATTGTGAATAGATATGCCACCATAGTCTGTCTGGGATGTTTCATTAAAGCTCTGAAAGTTTCAAGTAGTTTGTACAGAGACAAGAAGCAAATGTTTTTCCTTTTTTTACAAAAACACACGCACCACACGCACACCACCAGTCACACACACACACACACCCACCATGCGTTCATTTTATCTCTGCAAGGCTTTGTAACTGTAAGAACACGCAATCAGTAGGCTTTCTTAAGGAGAAGCTTCTATTATCTTTTATAGAAGCACTAGTCAATATGTAGACAACAAGCGCTTTGATTGCTTGAAAAATAAACTCTACACATTTGAAAGTCAGCCGGTTCATTAAGCATGCTCTTCACTCTTGTTGCCCTGATTGTGTGTATTTCAGACACTTTGGTTACCTGGTGTAGTGGAGCTCTAACCTTATTATTTCTGGTCTGTTAATACACACTGTGTCAAAGCCTATTATGGCAATAGAGTACTTTGGTCTGTGCTTTTATTGGTTTTGGACAACAAATGGCATGTCAATGGTTGAGTGTTCAGTTTGGTAATATGCATGTTTGACTGTGTGTGTACCTATTACTAAATCCCAGCAGTTCAGTTGGTGGAAGGTGATCAAACAGGCAGCTGAGGTCTGGTGGGAATACAATATTCCCTCCACATCATGAGTAATGGCAATTCCTTTCAACACTTTTTTGATTTTAAATGTTTAGACAGATATATATGATTGCTTTGAATGTGATTTTCCACGTCTGCTCTCAGCCAAGCTTTTCAAAGTCCAGGTCAACCTCTCCTGGTGGTTAGCTGTATGGTCACAGGAGGTAGCTAGTGTGAGGGGTGTTACAAAGAGGGTGCAGGGTAGAAGTGGAGGAAATAGACATTGGGGATAAGGAGAGAAAATGACACAAGAAGGCTGAGGCCAACAAACATATCCAAGTAATTATAACACACATACATAAATGCTACACACAGATGCAGGGGTACCTTGCAGTTTTGAATTATGTATCGCAGATAGTCCAAATAAAATGATTCACTTAGTAGAGATGTTGATGAACAATGTTCCTATGCCAGTCACTGCTACAACAAAGGTCTGTGGTCCAACTTTTGGAGTTACGATTATCAATCTTACATTTGTTTGACAAAGGCTGCTGCATGCCGTCTTATTGCTTTACTGTAAGTAAAGGTCTGGGGCTTTACATAATTGTGTTAAACAGAGGTGATCACATTCCTTGAGAATGTGTGAAATATATGGAAAAGGTTGGAGATTTTTTTTGTTGAAATAACAATAATCGGTTAAAATTGAAAAACAAAAAGATCAGGTATCAAAAATTAGCTTTTGGAGGTTTACTGTAGCTTAATACTGGCATATTATGTAATGGCTTATCCTGCACCTTGGGTGAAACAAATACTCCTACACACACACACACACACACACACAACAACACACACACACACACAACACACACACACACACACAACACACACACACACACACACACACACACACACACACACACACACACTCACTCACTCACTCACCACACACCACACACCACACACACACACACACTCACTCACTCACTCACTCACATCACTCACTCACTCTCACAGCACACACACACCAACACACACACACACCACCACACACACACACACACACACATCACACACACACACATACACACACCACACACACACCCACACACACACACACACACACACACTCACTCACTCACTCACAACACACGATATGATGATGAGGACTAAAAGAAATAGAGGGTCAGTGGCAGGAAGAGAACACATGACATAATAGAATATATAAGTATTACAATTCCTGATTATTTTTGAATTATTCAAATTTTAAACTGAACCACCACTATTTCCTTCCTTTTTTTTGTAACTATTAAATATAGTTGGGCTTTTTTTTATCGATACACTGTTGAGGCCCCTCCTGCAGGATGAAAACTGACCTGGGGTGAATGAAGCATGGATTATTTTACCATTGCATAAAATAATCAGATTAAAGTAAAATACATTTTATTAATTTTGTCAAAGGTTTTTTGTGGTGCAGTATGATTTGTATTTCTCAAATATTGTAAATTAAGGCCTAATAAACTAATACAAAATATGTTCTGGTAGTTTTGTAGTGTCCATTCACCCTTAAATCTGTTTTCATCCATTTTCAGCTGCATTATGACACTTTACCCCCGTTACCAACAGTTTCCTCCACTCAGGGACACTTTGATTTGAGTGAAAGTTGAAAGGGTTAAAATAGTATGAGAGAAAGAAAAGGACATTTGAGAAATGTTTAGAAATAAATGTACTGTGAGAAAATCATATTCTGGACATTAAACTTTAAAGGTTTCTGTTATTTGGCAAACACATTTTTGGACCTCTTTAAATACTATGTACATTCACATTAAGTTACCGATGTTACTTTAAATATATTTATATGTATCTATATTATATGACACCCTATGGGCAGTTGCTGAGGTTCCATTCAGTAGCTGAATTCTCTTCATATTGCACCTCTGTCCTCTCACTGTCTTACAATGCGAGCAATACAAAATATTCTACAAGAGGGGTTTCATCTCAATAATATAGATACAACAAATCAAACAATAAGTACAATGTGGGGCTTCCTCTCATTAGCAACAGTCCTCCTTGCTCTGACTTCACTGCTCCGTCCGAACGTAAAGGAGGAAAATGAAAAGTAACAAAACCAAAACAAAGTCTGTATTTCTGGATATACACAAGGGCAGCACATGTGGACATCAGCGACAAGAGACATTATTGAAATTTGAAAAGAGGAACAATATCTACAAGCAGGTTCGAACCCTTCCCACGTGACTGCTCAGAGGCTCTGTCCGGAGCAGGCCAGGGATATGGCCAGTCAGAAGTCGGGGAAGAGCGTAGAAGGGAGGTGTTGGGTGAGGGGAGGTAGAAAGAGAGAGGAGAACCAAGTCTACACGCCCTTCACTAGGCTCTGTCATCAGTTTATCATGCTTTGGAAAAGGAGGGAGTGAATGTAAAGGTAACAGCAATTCCTTGAAATATCTCCTCGTTGTAGAGCTTTAGAAAATGACTCACAAACAATGTTTTCAAGCTTGTTTTGAGGTTTTTGGCAGCTCCTACGCCGTGTTTGTATGGTCACCTTATTTGAGGCTGTGTAGCTTTTACTTCCCTCTTTTTTTCTTTTTGTCCTCTTAATTACCATTCAAAAAATCACACTGTGGCAGGGTTTCCATCCATTGAATTAAGTCTTTCTTGTAGGCAAGTTCACAGCATTGTCCATTTTCCACGAGTCTGGGCCGTCACTGAGGGATTGTTATAGTTTTGTCCAGACTGCAGGAGGCAGCTGCAGATCAAAGCAGGTCACAGTTTGTATTTTTAAATGTCTGAATATCTCCCATTCTGCAGCTCCTCTGCAGCCTGGTCCTCTCAGGGCTGACTTATCTGCTGAGGAGGTGATGTTGCTTTGCGTTTGGTTATAAGATGAGTGCTTCTCCTTATCGCTTACTTACTCACTTTGGCAGTGTAATACAAAGGTTTGGATCATGTTATTTTTCATCTTTGAATTCATTTGGGTTCACAATGGTATAGAGAGGTGAGTCCGGTGTAGATTTTTCTTGGCTCGCTAGCAAGGTAGTTAGCAGTTTAAAATTAATTTATTTTCATATCATTATTATCGTCAACATCAGCATCACCATCACTACTATTCTTCATTTAGAATATTTGGACCTTTCTTTGTTTTACCTTAAAGCCAGAAAGAAACATTTGAATAAATACTAAGCTGAGTTTTTGAGGAATAAGTCGCATCACGGTTTTTCCCTTCCCTCGTCTCTTTAAAAAAAGATATTCACTTTAGAATAAGTGCCACATCAGCGAGCTGTTTGCACTGGTAGTACACATCTCAGGGCTGACTACTGTTCTCTCATTGGTGCTAAATTAAAGGGAAATCCAATCCAAGTGCTAATCAGCCTAGCCACCCCCTTATTAATATTGCCTTACTAAAGCACTTGTCTTGTGTAGACGGGTTCAACGTGTTCAATAACTTAGGGCACATCTTCAAGTCAAATTTTCATCAAACACATCCGATATGAGTCTGTGACTGAACTCAGATAGGAGACACTTTTCGTGCTTTTCACTACACTGAACGCCAGGCTGGAATCTTTGTATTTGTGGCTGTAGTTGTGAAAGAACAAAGACAGAACAATTATTTTTTGGGTAACGGTGAACGGTTAAAGTCTATCATCAGGTAGTGAGAAGATTCCCAGAAGAGCTTAGAGTAACAGGGAAATAAGTAGTCGGGGGAGAGGAAAGGGAGCAGTGTGCGATGGAGATTCCTCAGTTTGGTTTTGTGTGGAGTGTGAGCACAGTCGCATCAGTATTCAGGGAGGGGACAAGCGTCAGACGTCAGCGAGAAGTGGCATCCAGCAGGGCGGGGGTGGCTGGAGTTGTGGAGCGAGAGGCACTGCTGGAGCTGCTCTCCTTGGGACTCGCAGACACACTTCCACTGCCGCTGCCAGCCCCTCCCACAATACTACTCTGGCCTGCCAAGGACAAGGCTCCTGGAGGGGTGCTCTCCGAGTGGGTGGGAGGCGCGCTGGAGGACACTGTGGAGGAGGAGGGGGTGCTCCCTGGCATCCCTTGCAGGCCTTGACCACAGACATGGTGGTGCTTCTCCCAGTCTTTGTGTTGACAGAAGGAGCCACAGTAGCGAGCCGTGTTGCAGCCGCTGCACGTCTCACTGGCTTTCCTCCCGCAGTTCCAGCAGCTCTGGTGAGACAGTGGGGAGAGAGTGGGTTGATAAAAATAAGTCTCTTTTTTGTCCCAGGAAAGCACAGTTAAATATTTCTTACATAAATATAATGAAACCTTAAAAAAAGTGATTACTTTATAAAATAGTCCATTATAATATTTGACGTATCAAGGGTTTTTCTGCTACTCTTTGCACAGGGCTTGGATTGTAAGGCTTTAAGTCCTGGTCCAAAGCCTGTAGTTTGTGTAACCAGCAGGTGGTGGTCAACTGCTCTGTAAAGGCTCTACGCCTGGCTCTCTTCTCCGACCACCTGGGTCTGTCTGTTTTTATTTACACTGACAACTGGACTTCGACAATCATGACAACATGGTGTAGCAACAAACCAAGAGCAACCAGCTGTGTGTATTTCACAATACAGGATAACTTAAGGGACAAGGGGAACAAGGTTTATGGTGATAGATGTAGCGATAAAAAACAAGTCAAGAATTTGAGCAGTGGTTCTTAACCTTTTCCTTAAGGGACCCCGTTTCTATCATGCAGTAAACTAACCAAACCTGAACTACGTTAACTTACATATTGTATAGATTTTTTAAATGATATGTATTGCACAACAATGCAAACTATGTTCAATACATTTTGAGCAGATTATTTCCTGTGAATATTGCATTAGGGATCAGCTTTTCTGTTATATTTAAGAACCTTTAACTTTTTTTTCTCACGCTTGGCCATTGTTTTTATTAGATATTTTGTTGTTTAATCTTTGCACTCTCCTAATGCAGGACGAGGCTGTTTAGCATAAAGTAAAGGCCTTGTGAGTAAAGCAGCTTTTGTTCAGGTAGACGTTGTGCCCTTATCCTGTTAATACCTTAAAGACAGCCTCATTCAAACTTTTGAAAAATAATTTCCTTTAGGTTACTTCACAGATATTTATGAAATCTTGAGATCATTTTTGTTTTACAGCCTTTAAAATCAAGAAGGTGAAATGAGATTTAAGAACAAGACACTGGAGAATGAGGTGAAATGTGGGGTGGTGCCTGTGATACTCACTTCACTGGAGTCCTCCTGCTGATTGATGACTGTGAGTGCCTCCTCAGAAGCTTGCCTCTTGGCCTCGGCCAGCGCCCTCTCCATTTTAGATCGTTCTACTGAAATCATCTCATGAGCTTTCCTCTCGGCGTCTGACACCGCCTTCTGCAGCTCTGACATCGCCTGTCGCTTCACCTCGTTCACGGCCTCCTCTGAGAGAGAGGAAGAGAGAGAGAGGTGTGAGTGCATGCGGCCATCGTCCCATCCTGCCTGCTGTGTCATCCTTTATTGAGACTCTTTAAGCTGCCATCTTGTTGTATCTCAGCGAACAGATGTACATCATCCAAGATTTAAAACTTTCTTTCAGAAATGGGAAACAGCCAGACTTCAATAATTAATTCAAACACGTCTGGCCACAATCATTTCCAGTGCTGACAACAGCAGATGTCTCCAAAGTTGTGTCACTAACTTGGCTGTTCAAACAACATCCGAGGAATCCCTGTTTGCATGGCTGCCATCATATCATAGACATACTATTATTATAATTTGCTAGACAATGTTCACAGAGAAAAGTAAATAATTTCCCCACCAATGGGCATGTGTATCCCCACTGCAGGGCTTTCTACAAAGCTTCTGGCAGAAGCACAAACAGTATGAGTGAGGAAGCTGTGTTTTTACAACAGGCAGGTGTGTAGACTCCTTTCCAGATGGCAGTCTAAAATAGATACTTCTTTCAGTCTTCTCTTAGTAAGAGGCAGGAGTGATTACTTTATGGCATCTTTCATTACTTGCCTCATGGTGCACAACACATTTACATTACATGATTTCTCTTATGGGTTTTAAACACCTGATAAATAGGTTTCCAAATAAGTAGTATTCATGAATATGCTAATGTGGTTTTCATTTTCCTGTGCCATCAAAGACAGCAACATTTTAAAAGATTACATTTGATTTTTTCTCTTGCTCCACCTCCTCCAGATGTGCCATGTACAGTAGGACATCCTTATACACGATTGACACACATACACGTGGCTATCCAGGTGTGTTAGGCCAACCCAAGTAGGAGGTGAGACTGATATCGTTCTCTCCACTGCTCCCTATTTCCTGCAGTCAGTGTTTGTTTGAGAGGGAACTCATAAATAACTGTCACTTTTCCTCGCCACTCCACTCCACTTGTTTCAAACTACTGTAACAAAAGATAGGAGTGGGGGAGCCTTATCCAGCTCTTTGCTGTATACTGTATATGCACATGGCTGTGTGTGCATGTCTGAGCTTGATTCTTATACTAACATGTGAATATTCTGTCAATCATGTCAACACACAGTTACACTCAGATACATGTCTCAATGCTTTCCTTCATTCCATCTGTCCCTACCTTTATCCTTCATTTAACTTCTACTCCTTTTTTCCCCTCCTCCTCCTCTTCCTCTTTCTTCTCTCCTTTACAAAACCCTATCTGCATTATCCTGAGCTTCTCAATTATCTGGCCTAATGCATGCACCACTAAGATTAGTTTGCAAATTTAATTAATTCTTATCAAGGGGACTGCATAGCAGATGCTGGGGCAATTAGCACTTAATGGAAAACACGGGGACAGCAATATTAACGTTTTAATTCCACAGGGATTTTGTAAGTCCCTGAGACGTGTTATTTTCTGTCTTCCTTTTCACACTTCAGATCTTATTTTTTAAAAGCACTGCAGTCTCTCAACCTGAACCAGACCAGAGAATGCGTGTCTGTTTTTAATTAAAAGCAAGAGGTGCTGCAGACTACCTGGCTGCTGAGATAGAGGTGACACACAACAAACACACACACACACACACACACACACACACACACACACACACACACACACACACACCACACACACACACACACACACACACACACACACACACACACACACACACACACACACACACACACACACACACACACACACACACACACACACACAGACAGACAGACAGACAGACAGACAGACAGACAGACAGACAGACAGACAGACAGACAGACAGACAGACAGACAGACAGACAGACAGACAGACACGTGAGATGATGTAGGTGTGTTACTCACCCTGCCTGTTTTGAAGGTGTTTTAGTGCCGGGGATAGTGGGATGCTTGCAGTACCTGTATGAAAAACAACTGCAATTAATAAGAGCTTTTTTTTACTGCAGGTGAAAATGCAGCACAGCATTTTTCCAACAGCAGCAGCATCTTCCCTCCGCTGGGCATTGAAGTATAAGAGTGCTGGGACTGGCGCGGAACAAGGGCTGAACCAGTTCACTCCTGGGATGGGCTTTATCTAATGTTCACCATACAAGATGGCCCATGCAATGCACCTGGGCTACAAACTGAGTGAAAAAGAATAACCATGGTCAGGATTATTTTGTCTGTAAATCTAAATGTCTGGATTGGATTCAGTAGTCAGTGTGTGTACTGTGTGCATAGCTACAAAACAATCAAAATAAGGTGTAAACACTTACAGTTTTTCTCAATCGCTAAACCCACAATTTAGAATCAAAATTCCTTTCATCAAACCAACAGCACAGCCATCGAAACAGAAAACCATTTCTCTACAACAGTATACCATGTATCATTGATATCACACAAAATGCAGATGCTAAGCAGTGTTTTGCAAAACAGATCACACAATTCTCTAACTGAAGTTACAATTCTCTACACAAACATCAAAAATCTTTTGTGTAACTCATGTCTACAAAACAAAATAATCTTCTCACAGTGGATAACACTTACTCCTCATAAACGTAGACCATAGCTACACTAATTGACACTTGATGTGCAAAATATTAACACTTGTTATCAGTCAATCACCCCATTGAAAAAGGTAACCGCATGGAATGTACTGTATACCTTACAGTAATTATGTTACTGTAAGCTGATATCAATGACTTTCCTATAGTAATTGTAATTAGTGAGAATCCTATAAAAGACCTCCCTCACTTCAATAAGATGTTTGTGTGAACAAAATGGCTGATCGAGTAGGTAGAGGAGCTCTGAGAGGAAGAAGGAACCCTGTTGTTCAGAGAGGAAGAGGGAGGGCTGATGTTCAGAGAGGAAGAAGGAACCCTGTTGTTCAGAGAGGAAGAGGGAACCCTGATGTTCAGAGAGGAAGAGGGAACCCTGATGTTCAGAGAGGAAGAGGGAACCCTGATGTTCAGAGAGGAAGAGGGAACCCTGATGTTCAGAGAGGAAGAAGGAACCCTGTTGTTCAGCGAGGAAGAGGGAGGGCTGATGTTCAGAGAGGAAGAAGGAACCCTGTTGTTCAGAGAGGAAGAGGGAACCCTGATGTTCAGAGAGGAAGAGGGAACCCTGATGTTCAGAGAGGAAGAGGGAACCCTGATGTTCAGCGAGGAAGAGGGAGGGCTGTACGTATGCGTGGTGGAAGAGTTGAAAGGGGACCAATGCGAACAGTAGTTTCGGACAACACCCGTGCAACTATTGTGGACCACGTCATAAACCATGGCATGTCCCTCGGTGAGGCTGGCTAAAGGGTTCAGCCCAATATACGGAGATCAATAGTGGCATCCATTATTAGGATCTTCAGGCATGAAAATAGGTAAGCTACTGTAACCCTTTTTTACAGCACTTCATGCATTTCTATTTTTATGTAGGTTTCGATCACTGTTTTTATATTACAGTACATAACATTCTCAAATATGTATTGATAGAACTGAAAGAGCACCCCGCTCTGGTGGCAGAGGAAAGGCCTTTACTCCAGAACAAGAGTCTGCCATTGTTGATATGGTTGTGGCCAACAATGAAATCCGCTTGAGGGAGATTCAGGCCAAAATAATTGCAGACCAGGATGTCTTCAGTAACATTCCATCTATCAGTGTTGCAACCATTGACCGGGTGTTAAAGAGGCACCACCTCAGAATGAAACAGATCTATAAGGTTCCAACTCTGACCGTGTGAAGGAGTTAAGGCACTGGTATGTACAGGTAAGGACCTCAATCACAGTGATGGCTTGCCTATATTTTTAGTATGTCAGACTGCTTACAGTAATGTAAAACGGTCCTCTGTTTGTTTCATTTTCTTTAGCGAATGATGGAGCTGGAAGGCAATGCATTACCACATGTGTTTGTATATGTGGATGAAGCAGGCTTCAACCTCTCCAAAGTGAGGAGACGTGGCAGGAACCTTATTGGGCAAAGAGCAACAGTCTTTGTTCCAGGCCAAAGGGGAGGAAACATAACATTGTGTGCGGCTATCTCGACACAAGGCGTCCTTGCTTACATCCCTGTAATGGGAGCATATAACACGCAACGTGTCCTTGCCTTCCTGGATGTCCTGTATGACCGACTGGTGCCACCAGAAGAGAGGGATCGAGTGAGGTCAGTTCACGTGGTCATATGTAGAATTCCACCACTCTCGTGACGTGAGGGCATGGTTTGAGGCTCATCCACACATGGCCATGGAGTTCCTCCCTCCATACTCCCCATTTCTAAACCCCATTGAGGAGTTCTTCTCTGCCTGGAGATGGAAGGTTTGTGACCATCATCCTCATGACAGAACGCCCCTTTTGGACACAATGAATGCTGGCTGTCGGGACATCTCTGCGGAATCCTGTCAAGGGTGGTGTCGACACGCAGGGAGATATTTCCCACGCTGCCGCCTTGCAAGGGAAGACATACGCTGAGACGTAGATGAGACTATGTGGCCAGACAGAGGCCAAAGAGCAGATCAGTAAAGCTATATAGATCTCATTCTCTGCTTTACTGCTGATTTACATCATTTACCCGTGTTATTTTTTTCCCAGTGTATTGCTATTCATCTTTTGTTTCTGTTACGGTGCTCTTCTGAAAATGAGCCAATAAAAACAATGACTTAGTTACAGTAACATACTGTTTTTCCTACAGTATATGTAAGTTTGTTTCTCCCAACTTGTCAGTTTTCCATTCAGTTTCCAATATCGATAGCTTGAGGTTTGTGTGTTGATGATTGTAGTCAGTATTTAGTGTGCCACTTAGTAATGACTGTTCAAATAGTCTTCTAATGAGCTGACCAATGTTTGTTTTTGGAGAAGGTATCTGGTTCTGGAAGGGGTATTTTTAGTTTTGAGTGCCTTAGAGCACCTTGCAAGAAATGTATATTGTTATGGTAGAATGTGTTATTATGGTGACCGGAGTTTCAGTTATGAAAACACATTCGTCTCATTAGAGGACAATTTGTTCTGTTTCGATCGACTTATTCTTTTTTGTGACCAGTATTTTCAGTTTTGGTCATGTAAGTGCATTTTGCAAAAGATATTCAGAGTTATGGCAAGTGTGTTTCTGTTTAGATGGCTATGTTCTTGTTTTGAAGAAATGCATTTTGATTCTAAATAGTGGGTTTAGCAATTGAGAAAAACTGTAAAAGGGTGTGTTTCTCAGGTCAACAGAGACCAGTTAAGCTCCGGCCTGGTCTCTGCTCCTGCGGCCTGCCAGGTGAGTGCATTCTCACTGCAGCTTTAACTGCAGTTGCCCTTCATAGTGGTGACAGATGGAGAGCATTTAGCCCTAATGACACAGAGGGCCTCCAATCCTCTGCCCTGATGGACCTGCAGCTGTAAGGCCTCTGCTCTGTGTGTCCTGATGGCCAGGATGAGGGCCGTAAAGACTTATGGTGGGGACTCTGTGTTTGTGTGTGTGTTGTTATTCTGTCTGGGGTCAATAATGGAGACAATATAGAAACGGGGATGCCCGACTCTTACCGGCTTTCCTCCAGATTTCTTCTGGCAGGTATCCTGATGGAGGCCTGTGTAAGAAGTCTCTGTGGATCTCTGAAACACACAAGCAGGCACAGTCTCAGTTTCAGTTGCACACAGTGAAAGACTCTTGATCTGCACAAACACACATCCACAAGACTACCCTATAGTTTCCATTTTTTTGTTTGAAACAATGTGTGATCACATCAGAAAATAAGTCATCATTCACCTTTTCAGTCATTTTTGTGAAAGAAATAGAATTCAGGAGTAAATACGGGAGTAAGAAAAGTGAATACAAATGTATAACATTATTAATTATGCTAGCTGTGTTAGGTTATAATACATTTTTTAAAGATCTAAGATGTTGCAACTTGATTTGAATTGCTTCAAAGCATAATCTATAAAAAAACTTTTATAAATGGATACAAAGGTATTTTTTTTTTTGCATTTTGAACAAGCGCTATCTTGCTGTAAGTGTTTTGCTTTGCGAAACAGACCCTGTGTGTGTTTGTCTACCTGTCGGTCTGCCTGTCTGCCTTTCAGCAGCCGAGGGAGTTCCTACGGGCAGTGACTCGCTGCTGCTAGCTGTGTTGGAGGAGGAGTTGTGGTGAGGAGGAGGAGGAGGAGGAGGAGGAGGAGGAAGAGGAGGAGGAGGAAGGCAGTGCTGTCCGTTGCTCCCACCTTTTTTCATCTCCTCCACGTCGCTGTAACGCCGGATCCAGTGATTCATCTCCTCCCGGTCGGCCTCCTGGCAGCGGCGCAGAACCGTCAGAGAGCGCCTCGTCTTCTCCACCATGTCCATGATGCAGTTCAGGAGCTGCAATGGGACAGGATGCTGATGAGTTGAAAAGTCACTCTGTGATAAATTAATGGAAGAAGTGCCCCATTCAATTCAAATTGCAAATTCCCACATCACAAAGAACAAGTCCAACCAAAAAGATAAAAATGTATCATCGACACAGTAGTAAATACTTTTTACTTAAACAAAATTGTATAAATCCATGAAAAAATGTCAAAGGTCACACGAAGAAAGCACATTTAAAAGGCAAAGGTCACTTTTGGAACCTTGCAATAAATCTGCACACAATATTTTGATACGTCCTAAAGACATACCACGTAGCAGACGTGCATGTTTGCATGTGAATGTTTCTGTGTGTTCATGGACGGTGTGCTTGTTGGTGAATTTCAAAGTATAAAAGCATTACAACAACAATAGTGTAACAGCTAAGCTGCTGATGAAAAAGTCGAGCCCATTCCTTCCACCATTCTGCTCCGTTCCCTGCCAACTCAACAGATTCCCTCTCTCTTCTTTCCTTCCCCCGTGTTGTAAACAGTGTCACTTTTTTTCCACGGTGCCCTGTTTCCAGACCCGGCCAGGTTTGCTAAATGTGTTTTACATGGTTGACATTCAATTAATCTCATTATTCCCATTGATCTTTCCCTCTCTGTCTCTGCCTCCTTCCCTCTGTCTCACCACTCCCTCCCTCCCTTTTGAGTTAGCTATATTTATTTCAGTGAAGTGTTTCTAATTTGGCCGGGGTCCAGGCCTGGCCGGTTCTCTCCATGACTGCAGCTCTTGTCTCAGCTGCTCTCCCCAGCTGGAGCTGCGCTCTGCTGGGTCCTGAGCTCCATCTGGGGCCCTGTTTTTCTGTGTGTGTGTGTGTGTGTTGTGTGTGTTGTGTGTGTCTAGTGAACATGATTTTGTCTTCTTATAGTTGAGTGCCAGAAAGCCTTATAGGTGTATATCTGTTGTTATTTCACCCCTCTGACACAGACCTCTTATGGTCAGCTGTCTGTCAACTGCACACTCAGATGGGACGGAGGTTGTTCTGTCTGTCAACAGCTCCTGTCCCACTAAAATTAGCTTCAATCACCTGTTTGCCTCTTAGCTCTTTTTTTCCACTCCTTCATGAATGAAACCAATAAGGGGTTGACTTTAATCATAGCTATCATGCTGATACTTACATTATCTAGGTGCTTCCATTCCTCTGCCCACTCTCGATCAGTAAGACGGTGGTCAATCACCTCCTCTTGGCGGGCTCCATGCACTGCTACAAGACAAAAACATCGTTCAGATGCAGCACTTCAACACAGTAGACTTTAGTATATTGTATCACTGACTCCAAGCAGCCAACTCAAAACGTTATTTATTTCTGGTGGTTCTCAGAATAGATTTGACCTATTAATTTCCTTGTTTTTTCTTATTGTTAAGTTGTCAATTTAGTGATTGACATTTTTTATTTCAAACAAAACAACATATTGTGTATTTGCATAGCCTCGTCTGTGAGACAATTTGGCAAATAATTCATGTGTTTCCTTTTGGGAAAGCAGAGGGAAGGCATATGGTTGCCACAGTTGTAGCATGTAGGCATGTATGGATGTGGTCTTTATATAGACGCACTGCCACACGGATTATCACACCGGGCTGACAACTGGCCTTTGTTCTCTACATACACCCCACTTAGATATACACCAGCAGATAATCTTGACCGTATGACCGAGGACTTTAGAGCCATAGATTTGCGTGAATGCAGCCGTCCTACCTGTCGGCCGGTGCCTGTCTCGGGTGTCGCGGTGTTCATTATGTCTGTAAGCGTCTCTGTATTGGTGCGCCAGGGCCATGTCTTCTAAGCGATAGTGTTGGGGTCCCATTTGGGGGTTGGGTGGATGTGGTAGGCCGTTGGGAGGGTGGTTGGGGAGGCCGTTGGGAGGCGGGTGAGCAGGAAGACCTGTGCTGGGGCTGAAGCGTTGACTGGGGCTGATGGTGCAGGGCCTCTTAGCATGGTGCTCCGGGTGCATGCCGTCTCTCTCTGAGCCCTCTTTTGTCCTGCAAAGGAAGACATAGGAGTGGGTTAAAACCACCATAGATGTGATGTTGTATATGGCAAGCCTTACCATGATACTATTTAATGCAGTGGGGCGACTACAGTATAATTGATATTTTGTAGTAGCCCAGACTCCGATATCCTTTTAAAATAATTGGCCTGGCAGCAGATACTGTCAGCACCACGCAGCTAGCAGAATACAGTATCAAAAGGACACCCCTAAGCAAAAGATTGTGTTCGAAAATACATATTATTTACAGGAAAACGAATCTCTGTTTGTACAATCTAGTTTTTATTTTCCACTTGAGACAGACTACCTCTAATCTCTGTTTCTACTACCACATTTACCATTATTCCACAAAAATCTTCCAAAGAATCGATTAACTGCTTTAAATAAACACTGAACCAATCAGAGATGGTTTTTGAAGCCTACTGGACTAGCATCTAAAAACAAAAGCCATTATTGAGGCTATTTTCTCTTCTCAACTTTTTTTCATTGAGGTTTTTGTAACACCATTTGTCAAAAGGAAGATAAATAAGTTTAGTGCGTCATGTTTCTCCAGCTAGTCCATCTCTGTAATGTGAAAACAGTGGGATGGGATGGCTTTGCCAGGCTAAAGACCAGAATGCCCTTGAGATCAGATCAACAGACGAAAAATGACCTGCTGTAAAAACATGCTAAACAAGTAGACCGATATCATTCATTTCTGGTGTTTGTGTTCTCAAAGTGTTTTTTTAAGATTACCTCAGGAACACAAACTTTCAACAACAACTCTCACATGGTGTATGCAAACACACATACTCACACACATGTATTCTGGCTGAGAGCCTTTTTGTTCAGTTACAGTAAGGCAGGCCCCCACAAAAGTGTTTGCACAGCTGTACGCCATATGTAGCAAACAAAGCCAAGTCCAACTGTACACCCTGCAACTCAAGCTCTTAATCTGAATATCCCTCAGCCAACTCTTAGATTGCAAGTATTTCTCCCTCTCCCTCCCACTCTGCTATCGGGCTTCAGGGGCAATATGGGCTGAATGCTATGTGTTTGGCAGATGTTTACTGTCTGTGTACTTTAAGTCAGTGTGTGTGAGAGGTTGTGTTTTCCAGCCATCTGGACAGTTTAAATGGGAGTGTTGATATTAATCTGTTTAGCTGGATGGCAATAGTCAGGCACTGGATGCAAATCACTATTTATCATCCTGGGGATCAAAGCAAATAAATGCAGCACTACCCCATGGAGATGGTGTGTGTGTGCGTGCGTGCGTGCGTGTGTGTGTGTGTGTGTGTGTGTGTGTGTGTGTGTGTGTGTGTGTGTGTGTGTGTGTGTGTGTGTGTGTGTGTGTGTGTGTGTGTGTTTGTATATTTGTGTATGATGGCTATAATCGTACACATCCCTAGCTGTAGTATCTGACAACTCAGAGGAACAGCTGGCGCGATGTAGGCCCTGCCCCAGCTTAAATCGCCCTCCCCCAGCTGTGTATAAACCACAGGTCAGTAGGCGGAGGTGTGTGGATTACAGTGGGATTGCACGTTCAGCTCCAAGCCCTAGTCCCATCCAAAACCACCACTGCCCACCTCCCCAAACCCCGCTCAGGATGTGCTCAGTGTTACGGTCAGCACATCACCATCTGGACACATCCCTGGCATACTGTATGGGCAGCTGCTGGGAGCCCACAGGCCAGGCAGCACGAGAGAGGAAGTGAGGGATCGAGAGAGGGGGAGAGAGACAGTGATAGAGAAAGACATATAGGTGAAAAGGTGATCAGGAAAGAAGAAGGACAGTGCCAGGAAGTGAAGGAGGAAGAAAATGGAAAAAAGCACATCTTTCTTGAGAAATGTGGGACCATTGCAGCTCGCTGTTGGTTTTACGCTCTGTCTTTGGGTTGTGCTGAGGACAGTTACAGTACTTAACTCCCTCTTCCCTTCCCTGTCTGTCTCTCTTTCTCTCTTTGCTCTTCTCACACACTCTCTTTGTTTTCCGACACTGCATTTATTTCACCCCTCCCTCCCAGACAGCTGGCAGAGCCAACCTGGCATCGGGGATATCCAGACTTCCGCCTCCCGCACCAAAGATGTATAGCCTCCTCTTGTCACTTGGCATTCTAAAATACCTCTAAATAAGTCGTATAAAACAGAGCGTGGACAAGAGTCTGCAAAGTGTGTGCGCATCCGCCTCTGAAGTGTGTTTGTATGTGTTTTTTGTAATTAATGGAGATACGCTACCTGTCAGGGGTCCTTCTCTTGCCGTGCTCATTCAACTCCAACATGATCTCGGAGGAGTCGAGGGGCGAGCTGGCGTTGGCGTCCAGGAGAAGCTGCTCGTGTTGGGCCAGGTACTGAGCTGGGGTCTGCTTGGCCAACCTGGCACAGTGCAGCAACTCTCTCTGCAGCAGGGGCAGGTTTGCCTTTGAGAGGGAAGACAGAAAACTCTGGATTAAAAGTGAAATACATTGTAGAAGGAAGGATATAGATTGATTGAGCTGATGTAACAGTAGAGCAGCGTGTTAGGTGGACAAGAGGTGAGCTAGAAAGTCATGCTGGAATAATAGATAGATGGGGTGAGAGTGAAATAATGCCAGATTAGAGCGAGAGAAAAAAGAAAGTAGATGAAGAGACAGGATGAGATAAGAGAGGTCTCCTGACACCTTCCTCTGCCATGTGTCTCTCTCTCTCTCCCTCCAGGGTGTGTGTGTGTGTGTGTGTGTGTGTGTGTGTGTGTGTGTGTGTGTGTGTGTGTGTGTGTGTGTGTGTGTGTGTGTGTGTGTGTGTGTGTGTGTGTGTGTGTGTGTGTGTGTGTGTGTGTGTGTGTGTGTGTGTGTGTGTGTGTGTGTGTGTGTGTGTGTGTGTGTGTGTGTGTGTGTGTGTGTGTGTGTGTGTGTGTGTGTGTGTGTGTGTGTGTGTGTGTGTCAGTGCTGTCAAATAGCCCTCTCAGAACTGTCTGATTGATAGAACGCAGCCATTGCTGTAATATCCCAGATGTGGAGGCTCATCACATGCCACGGGGTCTGACACACACACACAACAATTGTGCAAACGGACAATCACAAGCACACCTCAACATTTTCTACAGTAAACACAATAAAGGTTTCCAATCAATACAAGGTTTGCTTTTTAGCCTCTCTATTTCTGTTTGGAGGGAGAAATATGAAGTAGCACAGAGGAAAGACATGCATACAGTGTCTGCACACACACAAACACACACACAGTCCTGAACACTGGCCGCATAAACATCAATCAGTATTTACCTTCAGGAAGGGAATGACGAACGGCCTCAGAGGGAAGTTGGTGGCCTCATGAAGTTTGGAGTGAAACTCTTCGATGGTGAGGGTGGAGTTCTGCCCAAAGACAACACGGAGGGTTGGCAGAGTCACAAAGAGACAAACTAATACAACACTATCCTACAGAGTAGCTGGAGTCACAACAAGGATTTTTTTTAAGTTAGTCATGTAAATCCATGGTTATTATTCTTTGTGCCCAACATTAAACAATTTAGTTGTGGGCAAACTGTATGCAATATATGAATGAATAAATGGATATAAATGTGTGATTTTGGAAAGATTAATCACAGTAGTACCACATGAATCTGATCACAACTTACCACCAGTCCCAGCACGAGGCTGCGCACTCTCTCCCCGATCTCAGGCGATATGTCGTTGCCAAACTGCTGCAGCGTGGTCAGGAAGCGCTTCAGTTTGCAGAGCTGCCGGGCGCCACAAGCTGGCGGGAGCTGCTGGTTGGACAGTGAAGCCGTCGAAGACATGGCCGGCCCATTACTGAAGCCGTTAGGAGTGGACGGAGCACCGTTCAGCGATGTAGGAGAGTGGCTGCTTCCATTCAGCACTGCAGATCAAAGACAGAAGGAAGAGAATACGTGAATTGGGTCAGTCGTTTTTGAGAGTCCTGAGGGCATCTGACAGATCTGGGGGCGTGATGAGGGCAGATGCACTCATATCCTGCTGATAGAGGAGTGTGTGGTTAAGATGAAATATTAGTAAAGCACACAAAAGACTTACATTTGAAGCCTGTGGCATGAAATGCACATCATGACTTCAGTGGTTCTGCCAGTTGAGCGCTGTGTGTGTGAGTGTGTTTGTTTGTGTGTTTGCTGTAACCTCAGCTGTCTCACAAGTGGTACCATCTGACCCCCACCCCCCTCCAACTCCCCCTGTATCAGTGTATTCCACTCTGCTCCTCACCCTCACCCTCTCCCCCTCACTCACTCCCTCACTCACTCACTCACTCACTCACTCACTCACTCACTCACTCACTAGGACAGAACTATAAGAGGAACTTGTTAAAGAGGTGCCAAAAATAGTGCCGTGGCCTGTGTTACTTTTATTCCAATAGCAGGTGTGTAGCTAAATCTGGCCCTACACATGTCCACCAGCTGAAAGTAGATTTGCAGCTTTAAGGTTTAGAATAGACTCGGCACTCAGATATATAATCACTCACATAGTCCTTGTATTGCCGGCACAAACAAACTCACAAATAGCTCAAACACACACACACACTCACGTGCAAATGCATGCTGAGTATATATTTCATTTATGTGAGTTATTTAGTGAAAACTGAAAACCCTTTTTAACCATCTTTGGTCTCGTCATATTTTTTTTTTTGACATTTTTGTGAACAAATTTTGACAAAATGAAACTGACTTTTCTAATTTGAATCAAACTATATATAAATGTACTCATAAATTAATGATTGCATTTCATTATGGTAGCATATGAAAGCTCTTAAACTACATAAAAACTATAATTTTATAAGCGCATCATATAAAAATAGAAAAATGCATTTACAGGACTTAGCTATTGTGGACTGCACCACTATATGTTGTAAACATACAGGAAAACAAGACTACATACAGTTTACTTGCTGAATTATTCTAGTTATTATATATAGTTCTTGTTGCTTTAATCTTTGGGTCGAGGGCCTGAACACATATGGACTTACCCATGTGATCCCAACAGGCAGCGCTTGTGTTCTGGTTTTAGAAGAGGGAGAGAGCTACACTGCTGGCTGCCCGCCACAACAGGTGAAACAACATGGCCTGTCATTGCTATATAGGGAAGAAAGTAGTCTATAAACCGCAACGCCACCCTAGCCATCGCCGCCCAACCAGCTGGTAAACAACACGGACACACATGACCACACAATGCCACAGCCGCACTCGCACATGCGCTCAGAGACACTTGTCCCACTAGCAAGGGCATTCTACACACCAGAAGACACACACGGATAGATGCTTGTAGAGACACACACCTGACACACAAATGACTCCAACACTTGTTCAACAGGGAAGAAACACATATTTGTCATTTCTCTCCCTTCACACAAGCATATAAAGTGTCCATGATAGTTGATGTAAGAGAGACAAATGGCCGTGTAGTGCATTGTAGATTCCTTGCAGTTTCAAAAGTGTATTAAATTGTGTAATTTATTACAGACTGATGAGTGAATCCTTTTATTTTAGCGTTTCGCAGAGCTTAAAAACACATTGAAACATCGTCAGTAAAAAAGCATTCTTACAAGTTCACTTTCAAGGCAAATTAAGGACCATTTAAAAAGAGTTTGGTTGATAATTGATGTGAAAAAAGGGAGAGTGAGACTGGGAATGACAATGTGCCGTGGAATCAAACCCTGGACATACAGTCGTGATCACTGATGTATCTGATATCCATATTAACCTCTGGGCCACTGGTTACCTCAATAGAGCACAGTTTTCATCTGGACACAACACTAGATATGCATGTCATCTACAGTATGTTGAGAAGGAAGGTTTCAAAATCAGTGAAGAGTTGGCACCTCACATAAAATAGTAATGAAAGGGTCCTTACTTGATTTACTGGTAGCAGGGGTGAATGAAGCATTACGATTGGATGCCTGGCTAACAGCCGGGGGTGGAGGAGGCATGGTGGGTGGGGTGGACCTGGGTTGGGTTTTCACATCCGCAGGTGAATCTGGCATTGTTCCAACCTTCTGCACTCTGCTACCTGCCATTTGAAAGAAGGAGAACAAAAAGAAGAGAATCATCAACATGGTGCTCCAGTATGAAAAAAAACCCTATTTACAAAGTGGAGACAGCTGGTTAAGGACCACTGACATTTTCACCTGGGACCCATCGATTGTTTCCTTAAACCAGAAGCCCCATGAAAACAGCCAAAACAAATCAATGCAGGGAGTGGAAATGAATCCAAACTTCCATTGTGTCTCTCTTGTTGGAGATTCATGGGCCTGGGAGACATACAGTAACACCTGCTCACTCGCTCAGCTGCTGCTCACTGAACCCCCCCTCTCTTTTCCCTCTCTCTCTCTTACACACATACACTCCATGTAGCTCTGACATCCCAATCAGTGCCCCTCCACTGTAACCTCCAACCCCCAGACACACACACACACACACACACACACACACACACACACACACACACACACACATATATTCACATGCACACACTCTTCCCCGCCTGTCCCCTCTCGTCCCCTAGTTCAGACAGCCGGCTTGACAGTCAGTGACAAGTGCAGCTGGATCTGCTGCTGTCCGTCACTGTGGCCTGGCTTTCAGCAGAGTGCCGTCCTGCTACCAGAAGCTTCACTGTCCTCTGCCAGACACCCTGCCAGCACCAAACAAGGCAACCCGTGCTCTGTTGCATGAAGGGAAAGGATGTTGGGACATGAGAAGAAAACATAACACGGATGTTCTGGGGCCACAAGTGTGTGAGGACTGTGGCCTTACACACCTGTGTTTGTGCCAGAGGGCCTCATCCAGTCCCTACATACAGTGTGTGTTTGTCATGCACACAACTGCATACACAAGTCCGAATACATAAGCAGCATGTCTGTTATTTTGTGATGTATATGTTGACTGTCTTTATGTCTATGTCCGAGTGTCGGTGCAGCTGCTGGAACCAGATCTTCCAGCAATGTAAACTTGAGCTGGGAGGTGTGATGACTTTTGCAGCCTGTGAGGAGATCGCTTTAGAGTAGGTGTACATGTGTGTAACTGGAAGGGAACGCAATGAATGTGTGCGTTGCAATAAAAAAATCAATATGCAGCTCGGTTTATATCTTAGACATTAATGTGTGTGTTTCTGCACTACAACACAACACCATTAAGTGTAGTAAACAAATGCATTTATAATCTAAGATCTTTTATGCACAAGCAAAGCAGATGTAAACAACATCATAGACTTGATGTGGCATTCATTGATCCCCGATAAATCTCTTCTCTCTGTTTTTCTGTCTCTCAATGTATTACAGAAGAATAACCTGAGTCTGATCTCTAAGGATCCCAAACAAAAGGCTTATTTCACATTTCATATTGTAATGTGCACAGGAGATAGGCTTCTGCAATGAACACAGGGACACATGTAGAGCTGCAACTGGTTATTTGTATTATCGATTCATCTGCAGATTATTTACTTATTAAATAATTAACTGTAGTCTATGAAACGTCAAAAATGCCATCAAATATCTTGTTTTGTTTAAGTCCAAAAAGAAAATAAATATAAACTTTTGAATCAAATAAAGAGCAAATCCTCTAATATGAGAGGCAGGACAAGAGAACAATTGACCTCTTTTGTATTATTTGTGCTGAAATATTGAAATAAAAAATGTGCAGAAAAGGGGTTGTTATTATTAGGCAGATAACAACTTGTTATACTAATAATAAAAAACGAAATTCCAAACGCTCATGGCCTTTCAAACATCAGAACAACTTTAAATCTATTGTAGTCACAAACTAACAATATTAATAACTTCAAAATAAAGTTTTTTATTTATTTCACTCCTCGTGAGCTAACTATAAACCCAGTGTTTTCCTCCACAGGACTCCTGCCTCAGTTGGCATCAGCCCTTGGTGTTAGCCTATTTCTGAGAGCTCATGTTAGATGCGTTCAACAGCTGGTGTCTGTATTTAAAGAGTGCCACTCTGGAGTGTGCTGCACGAGGGCCATTGACACAGTGATCCTCAAGAACACGAGGGGCACTCCGCTGTTTTGCCCATGCCAGACGCACTAAACATAAACACACAAGGTGGTAGATAGAGGCAGATGGGAAGCGCTGGTATAAATAGATGCAGCCATTTTCTTTTAAAGATCTCCTAAACACACAAACAAGCTCTCTGTGCTGCCACATTGGTGGGCTGCTTCCTGTAGAGAGGCAGCCATGTGTTTCAGTAAACCTCCTCTTTGATCAAATATACTGTGCCACTGTATGCAGAGCGTACTGCAGGACTGTGCTATAGAGAGTAGTTTATTTCCCATATAGACAAGTCTGAGGTTACACTCAAGTGAACACAACTGGGCCCACGTTTGATCAAAAGATCAAGAGGGTGATGTGAAATGTTGTGTTTACAACACAGCTATTTTTGTCTCTTCTTTGAGAGGATAGGAGAGGAAGATAAGGGGCCGTACTGTCTGTCTGCTCCCACCGTGGGATTATGGACAGCTGTTTAATCTGACCAGCTACAGGGACAGGGCACACACATACACACTATGCTCTGAATTTCACTTTAATACATCAGGAAGTCTGCTTGGTCTGCAACCCCGTCCGGTGCCATCTGTGCTCCCATTGTGCTTTGTGCTGAAGGACGAAACACTCACACCGAGAGAAGTAGGAATATAGAGGGATTGGTATATCAGGTAAAACAGACCTGTGGTTAAAGGTCCAGGTATGGAGCGTACGAATGCTCCTGTCTGCAAGCTGCTCTGTTTCACCCCGCAGGTTAGTATCTGGCTCTCTGAGAGGAGCCACTTTGTGATCAATACAGCTGAGAATAGATCTGCTCGGGATACAGATACTTCCCAAACACTCACTATTGAGTATTAGCCTGAACATAAAACAATACAATGCAGTCATTTTAACCTTCCTCTCTTCTGCTGTCTGTATCTTACTCTCTGAACAGCTGTATGTCTGCATATTTGACGTAATCAGGGCTAAAAGATTGCTCACCAAAGAAACAGTCTGCACTCTGAGTTCTAAAAATGTTCTCTGTCTTCAACTCTCTCCTTGTGCCATGATGAAACAAGATGAAAAACAATTCCCTGAGAGACACACAAAACCACAGATCATGAACTGTATAACTGCAAACACACACATTTGATGTCATTAAGTGGTTTGTCGAACTTTCTTTTGGGGTCTCGTTATAGATTTATGACATGTGCCTTCATTAAACCCATCAAAACAAACATACATACACAGATAAATAACATCATGTCATGACAAGCCATTAAAGATACAATTTGGTCTCCTTTCACATTGGCATCTGTCCTATTGTTGACTGTATGCCTAACTGTGTGCATGTGTGCCTGTGCTTCCTCTGGAAATACAGCTGCAACGTATTAGCTTTAGCTAACCACTGCACAACAGTCCCCTTAAATCCCCCGTATATTCAACCTCTTGTACTCCACAGAGAATCTCGTCAGTGACCACATAGCCCTAAAACTCTCCCTCTGTCTCTCGCTCCTTACATCCCTCCCCCCCACTGTAATTCCCCATGTCTCTAGGAATGCTGTTGTTTTTAATTTCTCCCAGCTGCTCTGGCTGGCTGCCCGGCCGCCTGCCTTCCCACATCTGTTCCCTATCAGGCCGCTGAGGAGTCCACACAAACAGAGCCTGAGCCCCTGGCCCCCAGCCTCCCACCAGGCCTTCGTATCAAAACATGGGGATTGTAGCCCTGGACCTAAGACTTGGGGATACTGCACCTAGAGCATCCTGCACTTTCACACTACTAGCCAAAATGTCATTAAAAAGAAAAAGACTGCTGACATCAGTAACACATATAAGTACATACACCATCTTCCTCTAACCTAGAGCAATCTACAAATACAGATTATTGTACGTCTACTTCTATAATCTGATATATGCCTTCCTTACAGTGTGAAGTCTGAACTCTAACATGTGTGTGTGTGTGTGTGTGTGTGTGTGTGTGTGTGTGTGTGTGTGTGTGTGTGCGTGCGTGCGTGCGTGCGTGCGTGTGCGTGCGTGCGTGCGTGCGTGTGTGTGTGTGTGTGTGTGTGTGTGTGTGTGTGTGTGTGTGTGTGTGTGTGTGTGTGTGTGTGTGTGTGTGTGTGTGTGCGTGTCAGCACACAGCCTGCTCCTGCAGACGGATCCCAGACTCCACTTCATCTTGAGCTGATTTAGAGTTCAGAGGCTTTAAAGCCCTCACTAATGACAGGGTGGGAGACAGGCCGGTACAGTACATTCACACACAAGCACACACACACACACTCACATACACGTACACAAATAGATACACAGATGTATGCACACATGCTCATAAATTCACCAAATGCATATGCTCATGCTGCGGACACAAACACAAATGTTCTCCCTATGTTACTTGAGAATCCCTGTGATAGTACATGCAGTGCCGGCTGAGCAAACATGTTGAACAAAAAAACAAACTGCTGGTGGGGGGGTGGAGGGTTCTCCTTAATAAGCACTGACAAAGCCCTCATGTCTTTGATCAGGTTACCATGAGCAAACCATTGACAAATCAACAGATTTAGGTCAAAAGTTACAATATTTTCTTTAACCTGGCAAGAAAAACAAAGATAACTTGATGACAGGCAGGGAGTGGGGATAGATCACAGGCAATGTATCCAGGGCTAGACGTGCTAAGGGTGGAGAGGAGTTGTACTTCTGTGTCTCTGAGCTGCAGGGATCCTGTCACACAGTGCTTATATCTGTGAAAGCTGTTATTGATGTAATTGTATTGAAGTTCTAGCGACCATCTGTTCTCCTTTGGCTCCTCTCGTCGGCAGTGAAGTGGTTATGTGCACATATCACTGCTGCCGACGTGCTTGCAGAGAAAAAACTTCCTTTTCAGATTTTCCCAACGGTTGCTAATAAAATCCAGATGCTAGACTGGAGCCGTTTCTGCCTGGCTCCCTCGCCGCTCCCTCTTCCTTCTATCCTCCCTCTCCCTCTCCCTCTCCATCTTCTAACCTTCTATATCTCTTAGTCCCCCCCCCCTCCTCTGTCCTTATACATTGCTAATAATTGATTTGCTCTTTTCATACCTTTCCCCTTTTCGCTCGATTCACCCTCCTCAATTCATCCATCCCCACCTCGCTTTTTTCTCCTGCCGCAAACTCGGAGCAATTCCTAAATAAAGGAAAGTATTTGTGACATTCGGCCGAGGCGGCTGTGCCAAGAACAACTCCAGAGCTAGCCAGACACATCTGGAGTGTGTTAGGACTGTACTGGGCACTGGTACCAACACTGGCTATCCCACCATGCACACACGTAGAATGTGGTCACAAATACCGGACCATAGGAGTCATACACAAACTAGACTGCATACATTTGAACAGTAACTAGCTTGTTGTTTTCCTCTCACATTGCCGACTGTAATTCTGGTTGCTCGCCAGACAACCCAACAGCTGTATGCATGAGTTCTCTGTTGTTTGTGTTGTTTACTCTTCCTCAGCAGCAATAATAGAATATGCATTTTGTGTCCATAATTGTGCAAGTACATGACTGCTTCTGTCTTCTGTGTATACTCTTGTGCAAGTGTAATGTGCTTGTATATGTTTGTGTGTGTGATTGTGTGGGTGTGGCTCCAGGGTCTCTGTGTGAGTGGAGTTGAACACCTGAACATCAATAACTGTCATGTGCGCCACCTGGGACCCCACAGCCAGCTTGCACCATGGGCACACAGCCATCACCAGCACAGCTGCCACAGTGCATGAGAGATATGGGGGAGGAAGTTGGAGACAAGAAAGAGACACACACACACACAGCTCTATGAGGAGGTGAATGTGCGTTCACATCTGGGAATGGGTCAGAAAAACAGAAAGGCAGACAGGCTTGAGCAGAGAGAGTTAACACGTAGCCTCTGCTCTGCATGATAACTCTCCTTTGTTTCCTCTCATCCACATCTTCCTTCCCTCGTCCTGTCAGCCATGCGCCCAATGTTGCCAGCTGAGAGCTCAGCCTCAGGCGGTCAGATCCCATTTTCTGTCATCATTCCTCTTTCAGATGAATTTAGTTAATAGGCTCCTTTAAACAAGACATCATTTATCTTAATATCCAGTACACTGTTGATACACTGGTATGAAATAGAGTTCTGCAATAGCCTTAAACGTTGCCTTTGAGTTTAGGACATAAACGTACTAAATTCCCTTTGACCTGAAACTTTTTGTTTTGTTTTATTTAATCTGTTTCTAACTATTATCTCAACATGTAATGCAACACATTGGCTAAACTTAGCATTTTTCCTTCCTCTTACTGAGAATTGAAAAACTACTGCACAGTGGAATGGATGTAAACAGATGATGTGCACACCAAGAGAGAGAAAGAGAGGAGGATTACATTCTTAATGAGGTACATATGAAAACAACAATTAACACAAAAAGTAATGAGAATAACAAAGAAAACTGGTTTGAAAATGGCCTCCGTCATCCCCTGTCAGAGGATGTTTACAATGAGTGCACTTCATAAATAAGCTCCCAGATCCAAACACCTGCAGCCTCACCCAGCACCAATTAGCTCATCAGGCTTTTAATTACTGTGTTAATTGCATACAGGCAGCATGAAGGGCAGCCTGGGAATAGGGCAAGGGGGGCCTCCTGAGGACCCAACCCGACAAGCCTGACAAACAAAGAGAAGCTTTTCCACCAACAGCAGCCACAACAGAGCAACTCTGGAGGCTGGGAGGAGAAACAAAACAGGAGACAATCGCTCCAAGTTCCTCATCAGCTGTACTGTAGCACCAAGTGATAACAAGTGCCGTTTTGATCACTTTGGCGAGGGGTCTGAGTCCTGAGACGGACTGACTGGGGAAATCAGAGACAGCTGTAGCAAGAGAAGATGAGGGAAGTAAAGGAGCAGTGCCATATAAAGAAAGTAGTGCATACATCTGTTAGCGGCATCACGACATCTGGATTAGTTCATATTGGTCACAGGGGGGAAGCAGGGGGGGGGGGGGGGGGGGGGTGTTGGGGTTGGAGGGGCGTTTAAGAGGAGCAAGCGTGGGAATGTCCGATGTTAAGTTTAGGGCATGTGGGCTTATTGTATTTGTGGGAGAGTTAGGCTGGAGTCTCCACAGAGTGACCTGTCTGTCATAGAGCACTGCAATAACACAAACATCCTCTCAACTGTGCGTAATCGGGACACACACACACACGCACACACACACGCACACACACACACACACACGCATCTGACAAGAAATAACATATTATTTTTTCACCCAGTATTTTCTTTTAAGCTCATGTTATTTAGCGCGTATGCCTCGTCCTTAGCCAATGTCTGTATTGATCTGTTAGTGTATCAGTCTGGCTGCCTGTCTGTCTCCCCTCACAGCAGATGTCCCTCAGTTCCTTCCAGGAGCAGTGTTTGAGGAGGTGTATCCAGGAAACAGTGGCCGGCGCTCACTTCCTGTGTGACAGGTGTGCGATGGAGGCCTGACAGCTGCTGTCCTGCTCTCTCTTTCCCTCTCTGCCCTCTCTCCTGTTTCTCCCTCTTTCCAGCCAGCTGCAGCAGAGAGCAGCTCTGTTTGTTCTTACGTCACTGCTACTGCCTGCTGATTTATGGAGAACCAAATACTTAGATTTGACCCTGGCAACACACACACATACACACCAAGGCAAATGCAGCATCTCCGTCCTTCCTCCTCATAAACCACATCTTTACGTGTGAATGTGTGTGTACAGTATGTGTGTGTGTTAAAACTGAATGTGAGAATTGTGGCTGCCGATTTCTCTCCGCGGCTCCTGCTCTTATTCTTTGTGCACCGTTACAAACCTGACACTGAGCTGTCACTTAGAGTTAAGATAGGAAAACGAACAGCAGATTAGTCATTCTCCTGCTTGATGTCATGTATTTCATTTCATTCATTGTTAAATGTCTGCTCTGTCACTATGGAGCTGTCAGCACTGACACAACTGTCTGTAGCCTGAACTACTCTCCAGCCTGCCAGCGCTTTCATACCTCTTCATTTGGCCTGCAGCCACAGTAACAATAGCTGCTGACATTAGCAGGTATGGTTAGGGTGTGCTGTATCATTCATCCTACAGGACCCCATAGGCTTCACACACAAACACAAACCAGTGGGAAACAGAATGGGGCGGAGGAGGGAAGGCACTATGTGACAGGTTCGAGAGAAGCTTTGACAGTTTCTCCATTTAGCCTACAGCCAGCTCATGCTGGAAGCTGCCGAAATAAATACCAGCTCCTCCTCTGGGACGCCAGCCGACTACGGGACGCCACCAGCATAACAGAGTGAGAGGACGGAATAAGATGTGGTGCCAATAATATGCTGATCATGTTAGTTAATTGGAGATTACAGTGACCAACTGTCAAGTCATGGTCAAAGTAAGTAGCCAGCAAACAGTGCCACTATAAAGGAACGGTTATTTGTGGGACGATAAGAACTTTGAGAAATGATATGAGAATATGGCATTAACATTTTAATTACATGTTAAGGTTTCTTTTTTATTAAAAAAAACACATGTTAGGAGATTAATTAAATGTGATTATTGGCCATTCCTTTGATACTCATTGATCTTTTGCATTTTGTTTTGCAATTGTGATTTACTTAGTTTGTCAAATCATTAGACAGGGCAATAAGGATGTGTATTCTAACGTTACCCCGTTCCCTCCCCCTGATATGCTAAAGGTTGCACTGTATTTTATAAATTGACACAAGGTTGTGAATGACACAGGGTTTTCACAAGGTGATCCTGTTAAATGTAAGTCTATGTTCTCAAACATAAATGCAACACACCTGTTCATCTGAAAGTCTATATGTGGAGACCTTCCCTTAAATGATATATAACAGAGGTCAGGGCTTTAATGGGAGGATTTTTCTCAGAGGTAGCACTTGAAAGACGGAGAGGAAAGCATCAAACACAACCCTACAACCTGCTGAGACTCCTAATGACTTGAAATGCCAGGCGATAACTCGCTCCTCAAAGTGACCATCGCTCTTTGACACATCGAGCAAATCTCTGACCCTCCTCTTTCTGCACTATAAAGCTTCAATGTGTATTTCCTAGATACATTTACACAGCCATTACTTTTGTCCGGGGTTGAATGGTCTGTGTGTGTGTGTGTGTGTGTGTGTGTGTGTGTGTGTGTGTGTGTGTGTGTGTGTGTGTGTGTGTGTGTGTGTGTGTGTGTGTGTGTGTGTGTGTGTGTGTGTGTGTGTGTGTGTGTGTGTGTGTGTGTGTGTGTGTGTGTGTGCGTGCGTGCGTGCGTGTGTGTGTGTGTGTGTGTGTGTGTGTGTGTGTGTGTGTGTGTGTGTGTGTGTGTGTGTGTGGAGACATGGAGGCAGAGGAAGGAAGGCTGGAGCCGAGATTAAGGTCTGCACAACTGGTAACACAACGGCACTCAGTAGCTCAGCCTCCGATTTGAAGAGAGACGGAACCATCTGTGTGGCACAGGATCTGTTTCCCGGAGATAACAGCTTTTTTAATTTCACAAATACTGTACACCGAGGGAGAAAAAGAGAGGAAAGCGAATGAGAGAGATGTGCCTTCCTTCCCAATCTGTGCCTGCATGCTCCTTTACAACACACACTTTCCCAGACATCCAGAGAAGACTGCTTTGGAGTGGAGGCCTTAATACACCCCTCTGTGTTCCTTTGTGCTTGTTTACTTCCCGCCTGTGATAAAGGCCTCGCGGTGTAGGGAAGAGGGAAAGGGAGGGATTCATTATATCAGGTTACGGTGATAATATGAACCTTTTTCTCTGCTGACCTGTCCATTTGGATGATTAAAACATAGCTCAGCGCTACTGTAGATTAGCCCAGCTGCTTCCTGTGTCTGACTCTGATCTGAACACACTTCCTACCGTGAAGCAGAGGGGGGTGAAAGGTGCCGCTGGGAGAATAGGACAAGGAAAGAAAAAGGTCAAAAGGAGGTCAGAGGTCAGTGGGCAAGCGAGGAAGTAAAAGGTGAGTAGGAAGAGCAGGAGGTGAAATAGGCACAAGACAAGGAAGCGAGGAGGAGGAAACAGCTTGCAGCACTTTGTCTATACATACTTAATTCATCATCAATGTTGGGGCATTTGTTTCCTATTCCATTCATGATCAAGCGTTTCTGTGCACTAGAAATATGCCTGCCTTTTGAAATGCATAATTGAGAGTGCAATTTGTCAGTGCTGAATGTGCTGAAGTAATTTTTGTAAAAAGAAGTGTCAATTCAACAAATCATTTCAAGGAATTCTCAGCAGTAAATGGTGAGTCTTGAATGTTAAATATGATAAAGTAGTGAGGAGCATGTCACCTGCTCTGGGATGCATGGAAATATGAAGAAAAGATGCCTGTGGATGCAAAACAGTGTTATGACAAAAGCTGGGAAACAGAGTTAATAGATTGTTCTACAAGCTGTGAAGAAGGGTCAGGGTTGATGGTGTCCTTTTGCACCGTATATCTTATTCTTGGAACTCAGAGTGGATATGTGCACATGTAGGGAAGAAACAGGGAAATGGGAGAAAAAGTGTAATCTTTCACACACACGCATTTGGGGGTTTTACTTGGCCTCCACCCTCGACTCTGCTCCCACGCTGTGGCGTCAGCAGGCCAGCCATGCAGCGAGTGTGTTTCTCATTCCATCAGATGTTGGGAAGCTGTTCGCTTATCCGCTCGAGTCTCTGACATTCTCCAGCTCCCCAGAGAGGCTGGGCAGCCTTGTCACAGTAATGTCAAACACATGTGGAACAGACCAGGACAGAGCAGACCAATTCACACACACATACACACACACACACACACACACACACACACACACACACACACACACACACACACACACACACACACACACACACACACGCACGCACACACACACACACACACACACACACACACACACACACACACACACACACACACACACACACGCACGCACACACACTCAGGACGGAGGAGCAGGAGGAGGCCAGAACCACAGTGGTCTTTCCCACTGGGTATTAGAATAAACAACAGTGAAACCATAGAGATTCAGCGCCGAGATATTTCATTACTCCTTGCTCCGATTATTACAAAAACACACACATTTACTTCTATTTACTACGTCTCTATCTGTGCAGTGAGTACACTTGCATTCTGCTGTGAGCATCAGTGCTGAAAATATAACAAAGTAAAGTAACTCTGTATAACATGTGACTGTCTCCTCAATCCCTATAACATTTCTTTGCTTTGATCATGAACACAAAAGCTCAATATAACCAGCAATTATGTCTCCCTCACTTTCTTCTTCTGTAGCGTATTGTTCACTGAAACACAAGCTAAACAAAGAGTCTACTCTTCTATGTTATTTTGAAATGATCTTTTTCTATTAGGGGCTAGTATTCTCATGCTGGAAGAAAAGCTACTGCAATGACTTCATCTGAGACAAAATAGACCCCTTGAGCGTTTCTTGGCTGAATGGCTGTGATACAAATTAAAAGACAATTTAAAGTGAATAAACACAAACAACTCTTCAAAATTATACCTGCAACATAGTAACATAATGGAGGAAGGCACAACTATAAACTGTTTGGGGGGGAGAGGCTCAACCCTTAATATGATTCATATACACAAACAAATATAAATAGACTCCTTACACACGGTGTAACTTTGCATCACTGCCAGAACTTATAAACAACCTGCTGTAAAAATAATACGCTGTAAGAGATAGTAGACGAAGAAAAACAACTGTTTCTGTCTTACATTATAGTGTATGTGTGAGACAGTTTGAATAACAAACTCTTCTATGATTTATGTTCTCTTTTATGTATATTTGAATATCTTAAACTTCAACTCATACATGTACAACAAGAGGGGTTACAAGAAGACACGGCTCATTTTCAAAAGGGTCAAATCATGACAACAGGCACAACACTGTATGTGGTTGTTGACTTTCAGGGGAAATACACAGACACTTAAACACACACACACACACACACACACACACACACACACACACACACACACACACACAGGCCAGATGTCTTTGGCTTGTGTCAACCGCTTGGCTTGTCTTGTTTGTGATGGCCCAGGTGTGTGTGTGTGTGTGTGTGTGTGTGTGTGTGTGTGTGTGTGTGTGTGTGTGTGTGTGTGTGTGTGTGTGTGTGTGTGTGTGTGTGTGTGTGTGTGTGTGTGTGTGTGTGTGTGTGTGTGTGTGTGTGTGTGTGTGTGTGTGTGTGTGTGTGTGTGTGTGTGTGTGTGTGTGTGTGTGTGTGTGTGTGTGTGTGTGTGTGTGTGTGTGTGTGTGGTGCTGACCACCTGACCGCCTCGCTGTGTGTTCACAGCTCCCGCCCACCTGAGGCCATCTGCTCCACTCATTAATTAGGAGACAGCCAGTTTCACCTGCACTGCCTGCATTTAGATCACGATAATTACCACATACACACCAAGAACACTCAACAAGCCCACACAATAATACAGTAAACACATACGATCCCGCGGCATCAAGACCCTGAAAGAGCTGTGTCACCTGCTCCATGAGACACTGAGATGATGATGACTTTCAACATCTCCTGATAAACATTGTCACACGCAAGGGTATATAAAACGATTTTCCTTTGATGCCTTAATGGTGAAACATTAGTCATGGTGTGCCTGAAACAGCAGCAATGACTCAGAATAATAAAACAAGAATGCAAGAACCCATTGAGCAAATGTGTGTCTTGTATTTGTCAGTAAATAGCAGATACTGGGCTGACTCTCTGCCGGCCTGTGGCTTTGCCTGCTGCTGTTTCTCCAGAATAGGTTCGTTCAAGTCCTTTGGTATGTTTCCTTCTGCATTTAAAACAGAAGACATCCCGTCCATGCACCTGTGGTGGATGGGAACTGAATAAATAAACTCTTCAGGCTGGGGTCATAATGAATGGCCTGCCTTTTAAGAGGGCTATTTAATGATGAAGTGGGGACATCTGCCTTAGCAGGCGACTGGCCGGGTCCAGCTGACTGATGGGGCGGCCAGCGTTGGAAGGAACGAGGCTGAGGCGCTCACTTGGTGGTGATGGAGGTATAATGTGCGGTGAGGCAGGGTGTCTGCACTGCGGTTTCACCCCTGCAACCTCCCATCCATTGTTCGTGACTATTATCAACTGTTCAATTATTCAGAAGATATTTACCAGGGCCAATTATACAGGGCTGTGTCCTGCAGAGAAAATGGCTTGAGTGTTTTACTGTTGCACTCACAAGCGGAAGAGTGCGCTGCTGAGGCTGTTCAACTGGGGGTAGAAACCTTGGGATGGACTTGGTTCTTCTCTGGGAGTGTCCGCACCGTTACAAAGGGTTGCTATAAATTATCTACCATGATTTAAGCTTTTTAAAACCCTTTGCAGTTGTGTTTATTTCCTTTGGTTGCCAAAGTATTTTCTGTTAAACACTTCCTCGACCTCCTTCTTTAGTGTTTCCACATGCTGGTATACAAACACCCTGCAATCACCAGAAATGGTTGGACTTCACTTTACAGTAGGATTTTTTTCGGGGGTACCATGGAGTTCAGTTCAGGCTAAATGTCTGAATGCATCCCATCACCTCCATCCACTCCAGGTGAACACAACACAAGGTATAGAGAGCAAATATTTTGGGTCATCACTTTGTCCTAACATCTCTTTGATGTGCAGCACAAACTGATGGAGCAAACAACTTGTGAACCTTCACCTCTCAGCACATTGTGTCCACTGCTAAAGTAAAAAACAGTAAATGCATCTACTGTTATTAATAAAAATTATATAATTAATATTAGACTCACTTTTTTTGTCTATACTCTATTGTCGACGTCCCTATTTCTACGTCGGTTATAAGCAACATTACTCATAGAGGACTCAATGTTTTTCTTTATAGCAAATACAGAGACAACTTCATATTATGTAAAAGGATGAAATTAAAGTGGATTGAATACAAACAATAAATAAATATAAGCTTAATAAAAAAGGTATTTTGAAGAACATAGAGCAGGTAAATGATCAGTGGTTTGTGTTCACCTTGACATGAACACGTCTCTAACAGAACTGAAAACACAGTGTTGACCAGAATGTGAGACTTTACATTTGAGATATTTCCATATTTTTTTAACCATTTTAATATGAAACATTTCTTCCATTATAGCATAATGTTCTGATCATTTGGGCCTTACGAAATAAATGATTGCAAGCCTTCAGTGAATTTAAAACCAATTCACACCAACAACAAGATACATGTATTTCCATGATTTGCTTGAATACAGTAGAGTTAGCAGGTTGTACTTACTTTGTGAAGGTCGGGGTCAAGCTGAGGTAACCGTAGTGGTGATAATCCACACCAAGAAGTTTCTAAAACAGTTTTTTTATCGTCTCACTCCTCATTATTTGGGAAAAAGATAAAGCCTTTGCTAGATAATGCGGGAAACCATTCAGGTTTTATTCCTTTTTTTTGTTGCTTTGTTTCTTAAATAGTGAGAGGACGCAGAAGCCAGTCTA